>NC_079476.1:14886679-15189709 GCF_026230105.1 Diorhabda sublineata
CGAAATAGTGTGAAAAACAAATATTATAATTGTCATATTAACGCGTTCTCATCTTTTTTCTTCCTTATAATGAATTGGTTATCAGAAAATTCTTCATAGTGGACGATGAAACTTTCACAACGATAGAGCAGACGGCGTACAGTGAATGCCGAATGGCAATTAGCCGAAAAAATTCAATATCTCCAGAACGGATTGGCATAGAAACCTGGGGTTGGACTAATTCACTCAGAACAAAAAATAAATCATGTTGAACTTTTTTTATTAAAATTTATTTAAAATGGAGGAATTGCAAAACTATTGGTAAGATAGACATTTCTATAATTTTCCTGCCCTTTTGGAAGAGCGACGGTGAAGAAACCTCTAAGAAGAATTGAAAAAAAAAATGAAATTAAGAGGTTGCAGTGGGCTAAAGAACATAAAAATTTGACGCATGTTGAGTGGGAGAGAGTTTATGGAGATATGAGCTATCTTTTTAGGTTTTTGAGTTTAAGAGAAGAGTGTTTGTGCGCAGGTCAGAATAAGAACGGATATTAGAACCTTGTGAAACCCCGACTGGAAGAAACGGAGAGGCTCGATAATGGTTTGGGGATTATTTGGAGGAAAGGTGGCTAGAGACCTGGTAAAAATTCAAGGGATTTTGAAGAAAGAAGGCCATAAAAACTTCTTAAAGGCTAGCGCATGATAGGAAGAAATTTTTCTTCCAGCATGACAATGATCCCAAGCATTTTTTGAAGCTGTGCAAAGAGTACTTGACACAATTGGCAAGGAAAATGTACTAAAAATAATGATTTCGCCGCAGAGTCGACCAACCTCAACCCGATTGCGTTGTTGTAGGACAAATTGGACAGAGAAGTCAGAAAGCAGTGTCCTACTTCCATATTACATCTTTGGAATATCCTGCAAAACGAATGGAACCGAATAAACGACGATTATTTGTTGAAACTGTTCTACAGAATGCCAAAATTGTGTAGTGAAATAATAAAATATAAATATCAAAATCGATCTTTACTCACTTAATCTCACTTAATCCAAAAAATTAACTACAGAAGAGAACTGTTAGATATTTACTCGGACAAAACAGCAAGGCTCACTGCAGGGACTTCTTTAAAAGATTAAAAATTCTGACTCCTCCTACCTTATTCATCTATGAATTCGTTTGCCTAATTCGTAAGCCCGCTTCTCCAGTTTTAGATAGGACGTTGCACGACTAATCCACTTAGGAACGCGGAGCACGACCTTTACCTACCTACTCCGCATTCGGAATTAGTTAAGGACTCAATATATTACAATGCAAAAAAATGCGCAATCACTTGCCAATTGAAATCAAATCGTTAATTTGAGGGCAAATTTACTGGAAAGTCCCATTTACTATGAAAACGACTTCTAATAATATTAAATCCCGGGCATGCTGCATACTGGTTTAATTTTTGCTATAGACTTACATACTAATTATTACCTATTACTATTACCTATAATTGGGGTTTCTTCTGTATTTTGAAATTTTATTTTATTTGTTTTTTGTTTTTATTTTGTTTTCTTTATTCAGTTATTCTTATGTTAGTTTTTCAGTTTTTACAAGCTTTTCTCTACAAATTGGTAACAATTTTCTGACAATAATGCATTTCTCTCTCTAATCCTGAAGCCTTTCTACCTTTTCAGGTGTAAGACATGTTGGAGACGAGGGGTTACTTCCTCCATAATCAAATAAATATATATTTCCTGATCAGAGATATTCCTTTGTTTCCAATGCAAAAGAAACTTGATAAAATAATAATTGATCGTGTAAAATTCAACAAAACACATAGCAAAACTGAACTAATATTAAAATCCAAATAATACATTGTTAATAAGACATTGCTGGAAGTAATACCTAAACTGGAAACGGATAAGCACCCGGAAGTGACAGAAACATTCTAGTAATGGTGAAATACTTATGTTAAGAACTCTTACACTATTAAGAATTTAAAGAACTACATTAGCACCGTGTTGCTTAGACATGCATAACCTACTTCGAGTTAAATAACTTAATGAACAACTTAAGAAAATATATTTATTAAGCTAAAAAATATAAATAAATAAAGTGGATTCAATAATCTGACTACTGTACTCGTTGGATGTCAAACTATAGAAGAACCCAGTAAAAATTATAATCTAACCAATACCAACCGTATCTAATATGATATAATGATATATGAAGTTATCTACTGAGGAAGTTTGGGAATTTAAACACAAAAGTGCGTATCTAGGTTTAGATGACACACTGAAGTACGTTTTCCATATTTTATATCAGCTTCTTGTGCTAGAAATAATTCTGCAGTATGACACTATTTTTACCGTGTCATTAGCTTAAGTTGGGTTAGATTAGATTAGGTAAGGTTGGATTAGGTTGAGTTAGAATATTCTTTCTCATAAGGCATAACTTAACCTTTCTTAAATTGATGTAATCTAATTCTATCTGGCCTAATCACTCCTGATCTAAAGAAAGGATGCTAACATAATTATAATATAGATTTTTTCGCATACCCCTAAGTTATAATTTGTTTACTAATATTTAAAGTATAGTATGAAAATGTCTTAGTTAATTGAATAAATAAAAAATTGTAATTATCCAAAAAACCCTGAGTAATCAACACGCTCCATTTCTTTCACTCTTTGCATAGTCTTGCTAACTGTGCGGCTTACTTTAAACTGTGTTTGATATTACTACTGACTAAATGGTAACACTGAAACGGGCAGGATTTTGAACTTATTAAAATTCAAATATAGTTTTAAATAATAATTGTAAGAAGAGAAAAATATACAAATAGTTATTATTATAATGTAAATAACATATTATTCATATATTCATATTTATATATTATTCATATTAGGAATTTGAACGATACTCATCATATAATGCTCATAATATTTTTTATCAATAAACTCATATCAGTGTAATATCTTTAAAATTTATATCCTAACCGAAATTCCATAACAAGATCTACTGTCAGTATATTAATAAAAAAGTTTAACGATACTGGTTCAGTAGAAGATTCATCCAAATCTGGGCGTGGAAAACTGCATCTACTGAAAACAAATCTTAGATGTTTGTGTCCTGTTAGAAGACGATCCTCACTTGAATACTAGACAAATATCCAGGGAACTTGATATTTCCCAAATATCCATAATAAAAAATTTATGTGATAATAAATTCCATCCATACAAATTAACTTTGGTTCAAGAGTTGTCAGATGACGATTTTGATAGACGTGAGGAGTTAGCAAACCTAATGATGGAAATATGTTACAATCAAAACGATCCAAATTTTTTAATTAATGTTGTGTTATGCGATAAGGCCACTTTTTGTATTAATGGAAACGTAAATCGGCATAATTGAGTATACTGGTCACGTAACAATCCTCGTCCGATGTGTGAATTCCGCATCTAATATCCCGAAAAACCGAATGTATGGGCTGGAATAATAGGTGATAAAATAATTGGTTCCTTTCCATTGAGAGTAAATTGAATATTCCAGCGTATTTAGATTTATTGGAAAATAGTATTATACCTGGGTTGGCTCGGATATTTCCAAATCCAGATAAGTATCTTCAGTTATATTTAAAAAAATCTTCATTATTAGAAATTTTCAGATAATAACAATATCTCAAACGACAATATTTGGCTACAACAAGATGGTGCCCAACCTAACTATGCGTGTGTGGTGAGGCAATACCTAAATAATGTGCTTCCCAGATAATAGATTGGAAAGCGTGGTGATATCGAATGGCCCCCGCGATCACCCGACATGAATCCTTTAGACTATTTCCTGTGGGTTTACTTAAAACACATCGTTTAAAAAACAAAACCTACCAATAATCAGGAATTAGACGATAGGATTAGGAAATAAGAAGAATTGAGCAATCAGGAATGTTGCAAAATGTATTGCAAAGTTTTAAAAGTCGCGTAGCTTGTTGAATTGGGGTAAATGGACAACACTTTGAGCATTGGCTGTAATCGCCTTCTCTGTATGTTTTCTAATATTCGTAATTTATGTTCTTCACAAATGTGGATCTACTTCTAACATAACACAAACATTTAAAGATTTGTCTTCAGTTGTTGAAGTTTTTCTGCACCATGATTTGAATAAATATTTTACTGCACCAGTTTCCTTAAACTTTTTACTAATTCACTGACACTAGACCTTGTTACAAGATTTGTATTAGCACATAAATCAATAAAAAAATTCAAATTAAATGAGTTTATTCAATGGCATTTAGATATAGAAAATATTACATGAAAAATAATCATTATTTCTTAAGGATTTCTAAAAACACAAAGTGTATAGGGTGATCCATTTGATGTAACAAAGTTTGTTACTTTTCCGGAAAAAGGAAAGATTTGACAACAATGAAGATACCTCCATAATATCCGTATCTCAAGGCCCTTGTGCACAAAAATTTATTAAAATCGTATAAACCTATATAATTATGGCGTTCCATACATAAAACTCACTCTGTATGATTGTTATTTTCATTCAGTTTTTATCGCGTGGGGGGTGATCTCCCCTATCCCACTTTCTTGGATCCTCGCTTGAATCTAACCTAATCTCACTTAAACCATAAAACTGAAAGAGAAGTAGTCAGCAATCGCTGAATTACGTCTACAATATTTTATATAAGAGTTAAGTGCTATAAAATAATTGTTTACGACCTAAAAATAACTTCAAAACACTATACCAATTCGTCAGCATACAGAGAATGGGTTTTAAACAATTTTCTGTTAAAAAATCTCATTATAGTTCGTCACAAATTTAACCTAACCTAACCTAACCAGGGGATGTATTGAAATAAGCATAGGCATATATGCTAGCGGGTCACATGCCTTCGAATATTGTCAAATAACTTTTATTGGTCACAATGTAGAGAAAAGAGAAAAACGTGCTTCTGATGTTATGGTCTAGTCTTTTTTCATTGCGTTCGGATTACTCGACCACAAATTATTTTTATAAAATTATCTATTATGGATAAATATTTCATGAATCAAAATCGAAATAATAAAAAGTAATTCAAAGTATAGAGCCATTTCTCTGTATATTAATTAAATATCGATAATTTTTCCATGCAGAATAGAATTCTCAGAAAAAAACATTATACAAAATGTATTTTTAACGGCAACTAGAATGGAATTGGTCTGATATAGCCACCTGTGAACTGTGAGAAATCAACATGTTTATTCATATATAAATAGTGAAATCACGAAATGCAGTGCAAGCAATACAAAGAGTGTTAAAGTGACACATTTTTTATATCTTTGGTCTATGAGCTGGTTTGTGGAGTGACTCACATTAATGTTGTAGCGATTATTTATTATCTACACAACTTCATTCTGAATTATATTCACTTAACATCACACTGTTTATATAAAACAATTGTCACTTACTTTTTATATTATACCAGTTTTTATACCACCTACATAATGGATCATTGTGAGCATTAAGGACATATTATGGCTCACGCTGATGCAAAAAACTTACGTTTATATACAGGGTTAGTAAAGAGGAACTAACTTTTACCATATGTAGACTCAGGGAGGATAACATGAGGCTACTAAAAAGTAGCAATTCCTCTTCTTTACAGTGTGATTTTTGAAACTTACCATAAATTTAAATTGGCTAAAGTGTTTACACAGCCATTTTGATTTTTTTCATGATGCACTACTATTAATTATTCGACTGGTACACGTTCAGAATTAGTTGAGGGCTCAATAGATTACAATGCAAAAAATGCACAATCACTTGCTAATTGAAATATATATCATCTTTTCACGCATTCCGCAATAATTTGAGGGCATATTTACTGGAAAGTGCCTACTACTTTTAGCGACTTTTATTCTAATAATAATATTTAATTCCGGGAATGCTGCATACTGGTTTAACTTTTGCTATGGTCTTATATACGACTTTTATACTAATTATTACCTCTTACTATTACCTTTAATTTTGTTATTCATTGTAGTTTTATTCTGTTTATTGAAATTTTATTCTATATGTGTCTTTATTTAGTTATTTTTATGTTTATTTTCTAGTTTTTACAAGCTTTTGTCTACAAATTGTAACAATTTTTTGACAATAAAGCATTTCTCTCTTTCTCTCCCTCTCTCTATTGGCTGAGATTAAATTCCAGGACCAGCTTCGGAAACATTAATTTGGGGATTCGTATTGAATATTGCACCCTGTATCATATATTTTTTAAAGGCAATAAATGATTTTCCAACTACATAAATAACCAATGAAAACGACATATACTGCAAAGTTGTGGCATTTTTATTCAATTTTTAGTGAACGATCAATTCTTATCATACATAGAACAACCATAATAACGTATCATATTATAAGGTAGTTAATAATAATTTGAGCTCATGTTATAAATTTCAGTAGTAAATAATAACAATAATAAGCAAAAATTGTGAACTAAAAAAAAATACAATAATTGCAAGAAAATAAAAATAATTTAAAGTGCATTCTTGAAATAGAACCTAGCAGCCACTACAAGTTTTAGTTGCCGAATTGTTACTTGCCGTATTGAATTACAGATACTCTGGTTTCTGATAGTATTACAAAAAGTATAATTCTGTCAATTGTTGCTTCAGTTGTTCAAAAATAAGGTGACGACTCTATGACAAGGGCCCTGCAGTTAGTGGATAAGTGGTGCCAGTCCGAAGGGCTGAGGATTAACCTAAGGAAAACCGAGGTCCTCTTTTTCACTTAAAGACGCAACAATGACATGCTCTGAAATATAACTCTAGAGCTGTAAAATCTGCAAAGATCATCCACTGAATTTATACCTCAATGGTCAAACCTCTTCTCACGTACGCGGCCATCGTGTGGTAGCCCTGTACGGAAAAAGCGAAAACAAGAGTGCAACTGAGTCCAGCGCCTCGCATGTCTCAGTATCAAGATTTTTAGGTTTGTAACTTCATAAATTTTCTTTTAAAAACTCATATAATTTAGAAAATTACCAATACAAGGTTTGCTACTTGAGTTTTGAGGTAAACAAATTTTCATAATTGGATATTGAATTGACACATCAATTCGACGATTTCGACCTTCATGTTTTGGTTTACTAAATGCTTAGTTTAAAATCTGTTAGTTTAATGTGCAGATGCAGTAAGTAATTTTATGTATATATCGTCTTAACTATTACGAAATTTTGTGTGCTCAAATTATTATTCGCATAAAATTATCTGTATTTCAAACGCCCACTATCTTTAACTTCTGATATAACATCAGCATGGTTCCCACAAGGAACAATATAGTATTAAAAAGAACCGTTTACACCGTGCTGCAGCTTTTTATTTTTTATTTTAAGTGTGGTATACGGACACCCACTGGTAATTTATATCAAGAGACAGCTTCATTCTTGCGAATACATAATACCAACACTTGAAATTAACGTATTGCATTTTGGTTTGAGGGCATAGGATTTTTTTAACTTCACGTACAAAGTGAGTCTTGAATATGAAATGCCTCAATTATTTCGAAACAGATTGCATGGTTTTGTGTCTTGGCCGTCAAATAGATGTATCAACATTGTTGGCAGTCGTTCCGTTTCCTTAGAAATCTAAATTTGGCTAATTTTTTAAGATGTCCTTTTATAATTATTGAATTTGAGTTGAAATAATCAATACTTATTAATTTTGAGTAGGTACTCTTTTTAACATAAAATCTAACTAACAACCTATTATTGCTTAAGAACCGCTCAGAGAGGGCAAGTATAGTTCAGATATCTTCGAGTAATTGAATAAATGAGTAAGTTACAGCCTACAATTTATCAATTTACACCATTTCTAATATATTATTCAATGAGAATTTAATGACAGCTAATAAGAAACAATGTATGAATGAATAGGAGTGTTTTAATTGCTATTAAATGTTTTTGTACACTATTTTTCCACTTCTATTTCTCATAATAATGAAAAACATAATTTATTTACAGAATTTATTGAAATTACAATGAAATTGTTACATATGATATTGTTGATGTTAATGGAGTTATGTTTATTGCATTATTAGTGTGACTTTACTCGATCGAATTAAAAATTTCATTGGTTACGTTGATTTTATTTTGGGATGATTTGTTAATGTACTTCTGTCGTGAATTTCTATCCACCGTGACGCTTAAGTGAAGTGATGTCTTCATCTGCATCAATTAATATTGTAATAGACGAAGCAATATATGAATTGGGATTTGAATGATTCAGGTGTGCAACAATTTCTTATCCGTTTACGTAATTTATAAAAAAAGAAGAAGCTATATAATTTTTATAATTAAGATTCATGTTTCCATATAGAAAGATGAGAAGAGGCACAAGACAGTTATAAATGGAGAAATTGAGTATATAAACGCAAACTTTAGAGCCATATGCCGACGGAGCTGTTTTGCTATAAAAGTACAGATGTGCAAAGTCTGAACTTGGCACTTACACTGTGAAAACAGTTCCTGAATCGTTTCACGACAATTTCAAAAATAATATTTCATAGTGCTGCGCAGACATCACCACAAGTTACACATCACTTTTATTGCAGATCAATAACTTAACTGCAAGAATGTATTGAAAGGAAAGTCTAAAGACAATGTGAGAAACACATCTCATATACAGAAGAACAAGTACGTAATTGTAGTACCACTCAAAAATGCCATAAAGGACTTGTCTTATCATCGAAATATCAGCTGTTGTTTAATAAAACAACACCACATTTCCACTTGAAGGTGACAAGAGAGTAGCTCTGTTTCGTGATAGAAAGCTGAATTGATTTCCATCTGACTTAATAAACTTGCTTTAATCAAATGTATAATTTTAATAAAATAGCTATCAAAGTTCAGATTTTCTTCCTTCTCAATTTATTCAACAGTAAAAATTTCATGAAATCACTGAAAGAAGTACCAGAGAAAAATTTCAAGAGAAAGAATTCACTTAGGGGTTGAAATTGTACTGACCGTACTAACGGTGAAAAGTTTGCTTGATACAAAACAAATAAAACAATACAATCGATTTTGATATTTATATTTTGAAAAAACATATAAAGATATAGTAAAAATAACACTACAGTCTGTATTTGTTATATATTTAAATTTTTGTTTCGGCAATGTAACCCCCTTTTGCTTTTCTTATATCGGTGCACAATTTAGGAGTTCTCTGTAGCAATTTCATAAAATAATCACCATCTATTTATTTTCATTTGTTGTTCAGGATATTTTAAAAATGTGAAGTGGAAGTGAAACACTGCTTCCTGACTTCCCTGACCAATTTGTGCTATAACAACTCAATTAATTTCAGCCCACTGCAACCTCTAAATTTTATCATCTTAAAAGAGATTTCTTTACTGCTACCCTTCCAAAAAGCCAGATTCTATCAATTTTTTTTCACTGTAGAAGTACTCGAAGCAGATTTCTAAATTCATTGGTCTGAGCTACTATCTATAGATCCGTGAGTTTTCGATCACGTTTACTGATCATTCAAATACGTTTATCTTTAGTGGCCACCCTTCCAAAAAGGCCAGCGTTTCTCAATATTTCCACTGTCGAATTACTCAAATGCAGATCGCTAGAATAATTGATCTGAGCTGCCATCTGCGGGCCCATGAGTCGTTGATCACGTTTACTAATCAATATAATCTTCAGAGGATGTTGTTTTTCGAGGCCGCCCGGAACGTTTTCTATCGCCAAAGCTCCTAGTGGATGTATATTTTTTCATGTTGTAGTCGACAATACGTTGAGGTATTTTTAATTCGGCGGCAATGATTCGGTTACTTTTGCCTAGAATATGAAGACTTGCCATTAATGCACAAGTTTCAATGAATAGTTCCTTAGTTTTACTCATTTTAAAAGTGAATTAGCGATAACGAAAACAAATCATATGCGAACTTCCCATGAAGATTGATCCAAAGAAGTACAGATCACAGCATGTTATCGAGTCTCACAGGGCTAACCAAGACTGAACTACAATCATAAACACCCAAGAAATGATTCACACTTAAAGAATATTAAACAAATTAGCAATAAAATAACGGATTCTATTATTTTTGGTTTGTAAAACATCTTTTCGACCTTTGCTTGACGATATGGAAGAGACATTTGTAAATGTATTTTGACATTTGATGCATAAATTGTTGACCTATAGATATATCCTAAGCTTTGGAAAATGATAGTTAAGTTCACATTCTATATACTCTCAATATACTGTTAGTTTCTATCACACTCTTTTTAGTTCTACTTTTTATATTACTGTTCTTCCGAAACGATGATATGATGACTTCACTACAAAAGTGAAAATTTAGAATGATAATTTCGAAACTCGATTGCACTTAAGCTTCGTAATAATACGTTTATCATTTCAAAGTTTCCTCGAACAACAAAGGCGCCTATAGTTGTATCGCTGGAAGCTGTTCGGGGATAAAAGTACGTTGACCATGGAACTTTATTTATTAGATTTATAAACACTACACACAAGACCGTATTTGAGTATTTTTTATAAAAGTAAATTGTTGCGGTTATATTAAATGTTGTAATATTTGATGAATAAGCTACCTGATACAGGCTTATGCAGGGTAGTATCATTTAATTTCAAGCTTATATGCATAAAATGTTCTCAGCTCGAAATAAGCGAATCGGGTGAAACGTTTCTTTTGATTGAAATACAATATTAATGATAGAGAAACTTTACGAAAACATGAAATGTTATTAAGGCGCATAATTCTAAATTTTAGTACAAATACCATTTTTGCGAAAACTTTTACGATAATCAACGATACATTGTATTCAAATTAAAGTTGGGTTCAAACTTATACAGGAAAGTTAGTGAGGAACGTTGGATGAGCAGATTGCCGACTATAGGTGAAAGTTTTCATGTGCGACATACAACGGCAAAAAATATTAAGTAGTATGTTTTGGAGAGGTGTTGTTCAATTTATTTTTTAGAAGAGCTTTGATGTTGACGCAACTTTCTAACGAAACTTTACTTCGAACCAATTGATTTTCTGTAGTTATGTCACAACTACAATTCAGTTATATCTGGTATAAAAGAAACATTTGTGTTTATATTGTTTTTATGATTAGCTATTATTCATCATTCATCTACACATTACAAAAAAATTAAAGAGTTGGAAATAATGTAATAAATACTGAGCACTATTTGTGATACGATTTTATCAAATTCTTATACTGTTTTAAGGGATCGTCATCACTCCAACAACATAGCCCCTGATATATAAACACCTTCATCTAATGGTATTGGTGACCGAACTTCTTTTTGTATCTTCAATAAAAACATTAAACGCAATGAGTTCTATGAGTGGTTGATTCAATTAGAAGATGCTAGTGAAGTACTTGATGATTGTAAAATTAAAGTAGATGCTAGAGAACTTTTGCGTGGACGTGTAATAAAAGATTTAATCAGACTATGATAAGTTTTTAGACATTTTAACACCATCAAGAATGCAAAAACAGTAATACCCTTTCGTCTACACCTAGAATAGTTTTCAGCCTTTGTTACAGGTTCGATTCAACTTGCACGTTGCTCCGTTGCTCCGTTGCTCCGACGTCGCTGGCAGTCATTTTAGACAAACTCTCAACTAAGAGATATTCATGCATAACTTATTTACAATTATTTTTTTATTAATGTATTTCGCGTCTCATTAATGTCATAATTTGTACAAAATTGAAACACTACAATTCTTGTTTAATTAAATCGCCGATGATAAACCTCTTAGTCTTCGATATCTCAGAATATATGATAAAAAGAGTACCCATCTCATGTTTACTGATGTTCGATTTTTGTTTTAATCCTGATTTCCATCGCGCTCCGAGAAAGACACTAATCTAATAGTACAGGATCCCATCGCTTGGTCCTGCAGGTATCTCTTTTTTTGATGAAATTAACTTTAAAGGAATCTTGAGGATGTATGGAATGGGTTAAGGATAGGTTGCTTTGTAAAAACTAGTCGCAATTACCTGGAATTAATTTTTTTGCCATTAATATGACTTGAAGCTATATGTTTTTTCAGCGTTTGAAAGAAAATGATGTCACAAATCAAAATAAAAATGCTTGCCAGCTCTTAGTCGGCCGTAGCATTAGGGTTGCCAGGTGTAAACAGATATATTATTGTTAATTAACTGCATTCACCGTTTTTTTTTTAATTTTTATGAAAAATATCCTGATTCTTCATTGCTTCCATTTGCTGGGAATTGATAAATTATACTAACAGGGTCGTGTGAAGTATACTTTCCCGAGCTCACTGGATCTATTCTACTAGGGACAATTTTATTATCTTCATATGCTGTTTGTGTCATCTCGGTTTCAATTTCTTGAGTCAAATTGTACCAATAATGTGGCGATATTTATTCAATATACAAATCACTTTTCTCGAACTAGTCAATGATTTCATGGCAAGTGCGAGCTTCAAATTATTTGATGGTTTAACTCGACTTTTTGTAGTAACATAAATTATATCACTGCAAATTGACTTAATTTTAACGAAGTCTTCATCACTATTTTTTCTACGAATGTCAGATCTTTGGATGAAGTTGCACATAAAGTCAAAGAATTGATCTGTAATTTCACACTCTCCTTCAATTACGTCTTCAGCTGTTAATTTATCTGCGAGTTTTTTGGCGTTAATACTTTTTATACAATTCCTCAGAGCATACGCTGCATGTTCGAGTTTATTCTTCTCCTTTGTTAGTAAATTCGCAGCTTTACTCCCTAACTCATGAGTACCAATGTCTCTTAAATAAACGATTTTTTTCTTATGCGGTTCTATTCTCCGTCATAAACTCCAATAAAAGAGCTTTATATCTTGACATGACTTCTCTTTTTTCAATGATTTCCTGCTCAATAAATGCAGAAGAGGTAAAAGCATCTTTGTGTCATGCTCTGTTTTCATGTCAAAATCCTGGTGTCTTCTGGTCCGTTGATTGCCTTCTCGTTTTCACTTGATAAGAGGTGAGACAAACCCTATGATACGCACCTATTTCTTTGTTGTCAATGATTTCTACAATTCGATTATCATCATTGAGCGTTGC
Source organism: Diorhabda sublineata (assembly GCF_026230105.1). Lineage (NCBI taxonomy): Eukaryota > Metazoa > Arthropoda > Insecta > Coleoptera > Chrysomelidae > Diorhabda > Diorhabda sublineata. Next base: position 14,899,738 of record NC_079476.1, read on the forward strand.
ATTATTACTCCAGAAGCTCGGATATCAGTGCAGCCCGATCCGCTATTCTGTTAAGATCCCTTGTATAGCAATACGCCCGTACGCGCCCTGCGACTGACAGCTGCTACGGAAAAAAATAGGATGCTTATTCCTTATTCCAAGTTACCTTCTTTTCAGAATTCCAATCACCTTTCTTTTATAACCTCATTAATGACCTAATAACATGCAATGAACTTAATCCTCACCGATATACCTGGTACACGTTTTAGTAAAAATCAACATACTTACATGAGGCGAGACGTTTTGAATTGTGGAGAAGTTCACTCTTTCTCGGGACAGCGAAGCGAGCAGATCTCAAACGCCCAGATCTCATTTTTATATATCTTTTGGTGTTTTTTGTTTTGTAGGTATTTATGTATATATAGTAAGTTTAAATAGTTATCAAACTTTGATTATTGTGATACCTCTTCGCAGTCCTCGACTCTAAGACTAGCACCCATAACTGGTGACCCCGACATGATAAACAAAATACGTGACAACACTGAACATTTTTTTGTGGGCGTAAAGTGTATTTGGTAGTGTACAGTGAAGGTTCTAGTGAAGTACAGTGATAGTCACTCGGTTCGTTTTTCGTGAAAGGAAAACCGCAGCAGCGAAAATAACAAGCTGTGTTAATTGTGCGAGTGCGGTAATCCGATAACCAGCAAATAGTCTCGTTTCGTTACAACTACAAACAAAACAAGACTCAATGAAATCCGAATCCGTACACCCGAAAACCAACGCGGAAGAGGAAGATCAGTCCTGCGGAGACCCGTTACAGCGTAGTCGATAGAGAATTGTTAGCAATTTACCTTGACATTAAACATTTTCGACACATGCTGGATTCACTATCTATACGGATCAGAAACTTTTGTATTCCAACATAAACTCGAAAAGGCTTTTCATTCGCAAACGCGTCACCTCGATTCTATCTTCATCCAAGAACCGATTGACTACACCTATCTAGCAGCTTCACAGACGAACGTCGAATAACTTGAGAAGTTATTATAATCAGGATCCTCCTTACAACTCAAGCAAGTACATATGCCGGGTAAGAATATACTGCAAAGGTCCTTTCTCAGCGGTTCGTTTGGCAATCGTCCAAGAAAGATTGCCACGAGTGAGCAAGAGCGTGTATCATGTGTCAGCGATCAAAAGTTACCAGGAACGTGTACGCAACCTCTAGAAAGTTTTGTCCCACATTAAGCAAGACTCGAGCACGTGCATATCGCACAGCCATGCCGCTGCGTAGATCGTAGATGTTTGGCTCCTTTACCCAAATGTTCGCAGAAACTGGCTGCTCTGTCGAGCTATTGGGCTTGACAACATTTAACTGCGCCTATTTCTGCACTACATAATATCATGCATACTTCTCTGAACACCAATTTTTGGAAAGTATTCGTTATCAATTATTCATAAAACAAAAAGATATTAAATTGTAAGTTACCTCGTATACAAAATTACAACCTCAATCCAACTTAATATCAAAATATAATATGATTTAATCTCGAAAAATATTCAACTCAATCTACCTACTTACACAGTTTAAATTCAAAGTTATTCATTGACTCATTACCCACTTTTTATGATTTATACTTGGAACATTTTTTGCTTCATATTTGGGCGTTTCGTTTAAAAACTTGTTTGTGATTGTAAATAAATCAATTGTGTCACTTTCGCATTTTTCTTTTTGATGAGGATACGATTTCTAGTTTTAGTTCGGCATTAACTAACATACAGTGCTCCACCTCCCCTAATAGTGATGATTTATAAAGTAATATGAAGAAACAAATGTTAAATACTACTTAGTAAATTCATAACACTTACTTGAGCATATGAAAATCCAGGTACGTCTCTGCATGTCTTAACTTTGTGAATAATGCATTTTACACAATATATGCTGCTGTAAACATTTTTATCTTACTAGTCCTTTACCTATTTATCGAGTTATCAGTCAAATGAACTTTTTTGATGAATTAATGCTTAAAGATGTCTGAATGTGCAAAGCGTCGCAAATTTAGATATTGTGGATTAGTTGGTTACCATGAGTTGAAAGCAATGTATTTTATTTTTGATAAAAAATTTAAAGGTAGTGAAGCAGCCTTCTTCAGTAAGTTTAAAGATGATTAATCCAGCGTTGATAAAAATTTTGAGGTCCTGAAGAACAATTTTAATAAATATGTTTTGAGGAATATGGTCAAGAATGAAATTTTACCATAAAAGCAATGAATATTTCTTGTATTTTAACAAATGTATCGATAAAGGCTCTGCTAATCCTAGAAGCTGCTAAAAACAAATATCCAACGCTAAAATAGAAGCTCCTTCTTCACGAGGTGCATTCGAAAGAGGAAGATTTAGAGTTGTGTGTGAGGCTTTATTTAACTGTTCATGAAATCGGAATTGAACAATTTTTAACTGTTTTTTTCATACTCATGACATTTCCTATATCAGTAGTTATAAACATCCCGTATTTGTGGACAATTGTATGAAGGGTTGGCAACTCCGGTCGACTGAAATCCGGGACACTAAATCGATAAATAAGATTTTATAATCACAAAAAATCAACGAATGAACCAAAAAAACAAAGAAGTGCAGTATTATCTGCATTCTTCATCGGTCACCACTTTTTCCATTACTATTTTTTTCTGACTACATGTGGCATTTATCAAGTTCTTATAGAATAAGACAATAATTTGAATATAGAGACTTATCTCTAAATTTAAAGTTATTAGAAGTTCGGTGTTATATCAAAGCTACGCTGCAGTGGTGTTAGAAGGAAATATATATATATATATATATATATATATATATATATATATATATATATATATATATATATTATATTATATATATATAATGATTTTTATCGTATCGAAATTGGCTTCTTTGGCACTAGCGAAAGTATGTCCCCATTTCTCCTGAACTGTAGCAGTTGAATGCTTACAGCTTACCAGTGCAACGGTAGCTTCTAAAAGGCTTTTAAAAGAGATATACTTTATTATAGATAGAAGACATTTTCTTTAAAGAGTCATCGTCGCTGAAGACAAAATGCTTATCTAAATAGTGGCAAATGTTGTCATAAAAACTTTGAAACTGCACTTCGAAAAACGTCTACATCAGCTTGATTTTTTCTATCCTCAGGCTTTTTCACACGTTGCATAGTTGCAAAAAGTTCAGTAGCGTTTGTTCCAGTTTTCTGAAAGCTTGGTTTTTATATAGTGGCATATATATTAGCAAGATAATGAAGAAATTCAGCGGTTTCGAGTGATAAAATGTTTTTGGTTGATCTTGGTCCAAATCTTCCACGCCCAGCAGTTGTTTTAACGCTTTTGAGCGCAAAAGCGAGAAAATCCGAAACAAGAGCAGGATAAAATTGTAAAATATTTTCAAGGACTAGGCGCAATGACAACCACATGTAAACAAGCTCTTGCCATTGTAATTTGACTTCCTCCACGAACTCTCCCAAACTTTTCCTCCTGAAGGCAGATTGTTAAAAGTGATTTCAATTTAGAAGCAAAACATTGATTCTCCTGTTACATTTTTACTAATCTTCTAATTGTAAAATTTAGAGAGAATTGAACTGCGAGTATGATTTGAAAACGAGGGTCGTCCGAAAAGTTTTCGACCAAATACACTACACTTACCCCACTTTTCCTAACGCCGCTTTAACCTTTTTAACTCTTCCAAATAATAATCCTAATCTTTGTCTTCAAAATAAGCGTTGCGTATGGAATAACAAGGAAAAATCGCTGTGTGTTAAGTTTGATGAATTCTTCAAATGCGGCGCTTTTTTATAATTTCTCCTATTACCTTATCAAACAATTATTAGTAATATCCTCGTGTTGTTATTATACCTTTTCAAAGAAATTGGATGATCACAATCCCAGGACTATGCCAAAAGACGGTCGCTACAACTTTCCAGGCTGATGAAACCGTCTGCCTTTTTAGGAGAAGGTTCGCTATTTGTAATCCACTGACTTCACTGTTTTTTCGCTAGATAGATACAATTTTCATCTACTTTCATGAGTTGGTGTAGGAAATCGAAATCATTTTGCTTACAACGCCTCTATAAGACCTAAGAAATGTTCATTCGAATACGCTTTTGGTCCAAAGTGAGCAGAGGCGGCACCAAACGCTCGGATAGCTTACATGCATAATTCGTATATTTCAACTGCGTGTTTTCGATATGCCGATAGCCTCTTCTATCTCTCTAACCTTAATCCAAAGGTCGTATAGTACCATTTGTTAATTTTTCTATGATATCGTTGATTGTCTCAGTTTTATAAGTTGCCCTGAATCCTAAATAATGATTCAGATTTCTATTCCTTTCAAAAACAAATATTTAATTACAGCTCATGATACTAATTATTTCCCATTTTATGTCGATAAGTACTGACATCGTGAAGTTGAGGTCGGACAACCCTCGTAGCAAGTATTGAGTATTGATGATAATTCTGGTCGTATCATAATCGTTATTGAAACTGTCGAACAATGGGTCCATATTTCATTTCTGCAGACTCCTTGTAGGTGGACAGTTACTGTGCATTTCTAGGAAGTTATTTATTATTTCCGTTTCCGTACTGCTAATATTAACATACATGACTCACCAGATAATATAGTGAACAGATCGTATTTACCTTCAAATGTGTCTGTTTAAAAGTGGTTTATATTTATTGCTTTAACTCTGATTTATTTGAATGATTAGATGTGGTATGTTGATGATTCAATTCAGACTCAAGTACGCTTTAGAATTATTATAAGAAAATGAAGAAAAATACTACTTTCATAAAAAACAAGTGAATAATTTGTGTTCATACTAGCCTATAGAGTGGGTAACCTGATTTGAGGTATTAAAACTGAATTAAGTAAAGTTAATAAGAAAATCTTTTGAAAATATCAATTTATTTTTGGAATACTATTTAAAACAATTTATTTCCTATTTTTTGCTTATTTTGCTCATTCAAATATACGTCAAATTGAACTTTTGTATCTAATAAGACAACAAAAAATAGAAGTTGAAAGAAAAATTTCCAAATATCATTTTTGCAAATTCAATACTTATTAACTAAGCATATGAAAGAGATATTTTCCTACCTCGATTTTTCATTGGCTCCTACCTGTTCCGGAAGTTTGTTAAATAGCTAAAGTGATTTTGATTCAAAAACCAAGAAAAATGTGGGCTGAACTAAATCCTACGGGCTAATTTCCCTACTGCTTCTAAGACACTTTGATACAAGAAAATATGTTTATTAGACTACAAGTTTGGAGTCAACAAAAGACTAAGTACTCAGAATCGAAGATTTAATTCAAAAAGTCTATGAAGGTGAAGGAATATACTCTACTCTGTTTAAAGATGAAGCCCAATCGTTTGATAAGTACTGACATGAAGGTTTCATAAACAAAATGGAACAAATTCTTCCAAAACAACATGCGAAGCTATCGATTTTTGAGAGTAAAGCAGTAAAATAAATACTAAGAACTAAGCAGGAGTGCCACAAGAAAGCATGCTTGGCCTAACTTTATATCTACTATAAATATGATTTACCAAACATAAAATCACCATCTTAGCAGTTGATACCACTCGCCAATCAAGAACAATTAATATGGGAGATACAAAAGCTACAAAAAGTCGTCAATCAATTCAACGAAAAGATCAAAAAGTGGATAATACAACTCATTGAATAAATATTGGTTTACTTAAATTTTACAAAAAATACGAACGTTTAGAACGTACCAATTTAGTGAACGCATTGGAGGTACCATATGGAAATACAGCTAAATATTCAGGAATAACTCTAGATGCTAAGCTGAGTTGGAGCATGAAAAATAAAAGAGAACAAGATGCGAACTATAGAAAAATGTATTTGATTATAAGTAGAAAAACCACACAATAAATAACAAAATAACAAAAAAGATTATGGAAGAAATATACAAAAAAGACAGGGACAAAGTGAAAAACCTAATAAAAGAAGATAAGTTTAAGTCTTGAGAGGAGTTCGGAGAGCGGATGAAGAAAAACGCAGATGAAAATGCAAAAAATATTGTAACTGAAGAAAACAAATTTTACAAAGATGGAAGGAACACTTCGAAGAGTTACTAACGGTGGGTCATATAGAAGCAGAAAGAGATAAAGAACAGTCAGAAAGAGAAGACAAAAATAGAGTGAGGTGTTAAATATGATAAAAAACTAAAAATAGATAAATAGGCATCGAGAATATAAGAAATAAAGGGTACGGAATTATTGCACAGAATACTACTGGTATTATGGAATACACAAACAATCACAGAGGAATGGAAATTAGCAGTAATAGCATCCATCCAAAACAAAAGAGTTGTAACGATTGCAGTAGGTTTGTCAGTATCTTTCTATTTCCCAAATTATGACAGACGAACGACTTGTTCTTAACGGTGTTAAGAGGCGAACCGATTTACGCGCTCTCACTACTTTTCGAATTACAGCTTCTGATTAGCTGAAACCTTCAATTTTCGACTTGAACGGTGTTGTTAGCTAAGGGACGATAATTATTAACGTGTAAGAAGGGTGTTTGATGGATTCTGCTATAAAAATATGGATTTAGAGTTTGAAAATATGAAAAACGGATTAGACGTAATTTGAAAATGAAATTACATAATTCACCTCACTTTAAAAAACAAAACTTTTATTTGAGAGGAACATGAAAGCAAAGTTACGTACGTAATTGACGAAAAACCAAATACAAAAAAAAATATTGAACTAAAATGTCGGAAATATCGTCAGTTTGTTCACAAAAACTATTTTCTTGATCTTCATCACCGTCACCAAAATTAACAATGGGATTATAATCGGAAGATCTACTATCTGCTTATAGTATTCCTTCTAAAGTTTTCCACTCCTTGCCGTAGTTACTTACTTAATAGGGTATCCACATCCCTTAATTTTAAAACTTTTGATTCTACTTCAGTGGGAATTGGCTTTGGTTGAATCTTAATCCATGACCAACTTTTTCTGCAAACCCCTTCAAATACTCCTGTATTTGATCGATAAGATAGTTAACTTTGGATAATAACGTAACTATTTATACCACTTCGTATAATAAACCTTTTGCATTGGTTAAATTTAAAAGGACACTATGAAACTAGTTCCAAGATTTGTTGACCTGCGGTTTTTTAATCACTGTTGGGAACATCGTTGCATAATTTAGGAACTGTACCATGTTGTTTTAGAACATCTAGATACTCTTCTGACTTAACAATTTGTTTTTTTTTTTCATTTCCTTTCCAATTTTTGCAGACACTCTATACAAAGGAATGTATGAGTGTCTGCTATGTATAAGGCAATACCAGCTCGATTGTTTTTACGGTTCTTATGTGGCAAGATCCTAACCATTCAAAATACATAGAAAACAAAATAATAAGGGTTAAATGGATTTGGTGGTATGTGAAACACAAATTAGATGAATTAGGTGCAATATGAATTTTAAAGTTAATTTTAAAATATAATTTTATACTGGGTTTGGACTGTTTTTCTACCGAATGAATGAACAGTTCGATAGAAAGCATAAATTATCATAGAATAGTAGAATAGTATATAAAAGATATTTACCAAACAATTCAGTGATAAGTAAAAGTTAACATATAAGAACAGGGTGACTTCTATAGATGATAAGTTATTTTTAAGGATTGTATGTATTATTTAGGCGGAGACCAGGTGTAATATAAATTAAAAACCATTTTTTGGATGGAATTGAAGTTGTTCAGTTATGACTGAGTTTTGTTACCTTTAGTGGACCAGAGATTATTTTGCTTATTTTTCATACGTCTGAGTGGAAAAGAATTGGATGCCAGACTAGCTAGAGTTTTTATGAATCTAGAAAATTCGTCCACATCACCAGAGAGCATGTTCCAGTCTGTTGTTTGAGAACAGTGCTTGAAGTTTTGACAACTTTTTTTCCGAAAAGATACGGCATAATTTGCGAGAAGCATTTTTAGTATTGGATTTTAATGAAAATTTTGTTATCACTGCTTAATGATTGGAGAGACCTAAATTAAACACAGTACAATCGGTATATTCTGGATCATGATGGCACGACATAGTCTATAGTACTGCAACTGATCTTAGTTATTTTGGTTGGTGACGATCTTGACCATCACACATATTGGAATAATCAATATTGAGATCGCCACAAAGAATTAGTTTGCTTTTTAGAGGTAAGGACTCCAGTAAGGTCAGTAGTTTGTGACAGAAAGTAAGCACGTTAGCGTCAGGTGTTCTGTAAATACAAACAATGTAGAGGTTATAAGTCTTATGGTAGACGATAGAAAATTCGAATACTTTCTCAGATATTATATCATTGAACTGTGTTATTTCGGAAAAGTCGTTGTTTGTGGACATGATCATGACATAAACTAGTTCTATTGAATATGGCTACTGTGGTATAGTTTTTAACAAGAACAGGCTCATTATTATTTAACCAATGTACATTGATGGCAACAATTTCTGGAACATTAAGCTCCTCTAGAAAAGATACTGTTCATCTGTTTCGCTTAAAGGATAGCTAGGGCTGGTAATATAGCTAGGAACTAGTAACTATACTTACTTCTCGTGAAATACAATAGGTTTTTTATATGTCCCGCAGGATTTATTCCTAGATTTTTAATCATTATCATTGAATCAAGTTTTGCATAGTTTCCAAAGCATCATAAGCAATGTTATTTTATTAACAACGTCAAACTGTCAGTTTATTATCAAAAATTGGATAAATATTAAGGGAAACGCTAATATTGTTGTAAGCGCTGCAATCAGAATAATTTAGAAAATGATATGAAGCAATGTATAAGTACTTAATGTAATGCTGCCAAACAAAAACTCCTACCGCAGCTTCAAAAAACGTGCTTTTGACATACGTTCATTCTATCTTGCTTATGGTATAAGCATTTTATACTGAAGATCACGCTTTTCATAAGGGAACACATAGATATAAGATATTAGATAGTACAGTTTACATTTCTAATAATTGTACTATCAATATTCATACACTTGATGTTGTTGACAAAAAAATCAAAGATATTTCCTATGTTTGTACATGTATATAGGATGTTTTTAATTAAATAAGATATACGTATTATTTGGCATACATTTTTGACACTCAAAGATGGTACAGCCCACCGCCAAGTGCGATTTATACCTTTTTGGTAACTGATATTTACTTTGTTGTGTCAAAACGCGTTGTTTACAATATAGGCAAAAAATAATAATTTTTTCCGCCGGCCCTAAAGACTAAGGTAAAAGGAGGAAACTCTTCAAAAATATTAATATTTTTTAAGTTGAACACGAACTTCAAAATCGAATGTTTGCACTACAAAGTTGAAGCCTTTTTCATTTGAGCTAGTTCTTGAAAGTAAACTTATCAATATATTTTTCTGATAGTTTTTCATATACCATGTAGGTCTTTTAATATAATACCTGTGATTTTGTTGGTTATAGTTTCATTTCGCTCGTTTTTAGTAATCTCGACCACCAGCAAAAGATTATACCCTGACATCTATGTTTTACAATCCATATTCTATTTGATTTTTATTAGTATTACAAATGATTTTTTTCTAAAAATACAAATACTGCCACGGTAAAAAAGTGTATCAGTATCTCAGATATATTATAGACTTATACAACTTTTCTACCTTGGCACTTAACTAATATTTACTTTTCAAATGAGATACATATATTTTTGAGGAATCAATTAATTAATAGAAAGTTTATGTTTTATATTATTAATCAATTTCACTTAAATCACCTAACATTGTAATATTGGAACCGCCACTGGTATGATTCACAAAATTTATAAAAATCTATAATCAACAATCATCTTGGTATAGCACTCCAGGCACTCTCATTTTCTATGTTATGCTTCTTTATTCGTTCTTTTTATTTTGTGCTGATGGTTGCTTATTATAGAGGGCGTTACACTATGACGACTTTCGTTATTACGTCTTTAAGCGTTGTTGTCTGCGTTCTGGTGGGGCAAAGAAGAAGTTTATTTTATCACTCTATGAACATTTCTTTTCTATTTATTTTCCTGAATTATTTTGATTTAAACCTTTCAATACGATTCATGATATATTTATAGCACAAAATATTTATTGCTAATTTAGTTTGACGGGAACAACATATATTTCAATAAATCATCATATTATTTATTGATTATTGCAAAATAATAATTGAGACATTTTGTCCCAATAGTATTGGTTAGTGGGTTGTATGTGTCCCAACAGTATTTCAAAAAAATAAGAGGAAAACGTTGTAAGTCAACATATTCCTCTTTTCCTTTAAATACTCACGGCACATACCAAATTAAGAAATGAAAATAATGTTCACTCCCCGTATAAATATCGGTAAACATCTAACAAACCGTCAGTCCACGTAAACATAAATGCATTTATATTGTCCGAAGCTGTCGGAAGCCGTATGTACATAATTTCTTCGAAATGTAAGATTCATTTAATTCATGAATTTCTTTAAATAAATAGAATTATGGCATTATTTGGACCAGGAGCGAATGAAGACAATGAAATTGCACAGTGTAGTGAGAATGAAGACAGGTATGAATTTAATAATAAATATTTAGATTTACAAGAATTGCCGAATTAACTAGAGTAAATAAATTTTCCAATTATCGAATAGTCACGAAAGGGGTTGCTGTGGATCAAGCACAGAACCGAAAAACATATAAAGAAAAACTGAAATCAGTTGACAAAGTTAATATGGGCAAACGTAAAATCAGAATTACGAAAATGTAATCGGTCTCCAGAACTGAGCAGAGATTCTAGAACTCGTAAAGAAATTTCTTGCAGCTGACCGCCTAGAGCTTTGGAAAAACTGTGTTGAACATGTTATCAAAGAAGAAGATGAGTATGTGGTATCACTCTCTTTACAACCCAACATAATTCAATCAGATGATGACTACCATGATTATTTATAAAGATATTTTGGAATTGAAAAAGTTTATTTTTCTTTTGTTTCAAAAAAAACCGAATGGGATACAAAAAGGGCTCAGTTCCCGTCTGGTACCCTGTTTAAACCAAACGCACTAACAGACAGGTACATTTTACTCGTCTATTCACATTTTATAATTTAATATTCAGTTATAGTAAGTTAACGAGGTATAATAATGATTTTTTTTTCTCAGTTCTAAGTAGGACTACAATTTAGTGCCTGTCTAAATAACGGCGCATAATGCCGTCCAATTTATAATGATTCGATTGCCTTTTAACGAAAACTCTCTCGCATAAGATCTAAATATTTTTATAAGTATTTATAAAAATAATAAATTTTTAAATTGAGGTATCTACGCCTATGATAGATCAAACAAAATTGTTAGCAAGGGTTTTTATAATCTGCATTTGATATTGGAAGGACTATACAAAACCTTTCGCCACCATTTGGAGCTTTTTTTATCCGAATCATACTGTGATATCATTTGCAGGGCATGATCGACGCCTCCCATACATTCATTTTAAAACATAAGTGAATCGGAACAAGTAATTTCTTTTTTACCGGCCATCTTTTGTTTTTATTTCTACAGTACCGATACTGTCACAGTTGCTTAATACCTAAAAAGGTAAAACATAAAATTATGTTTCGTAACTCGAATTGGTAGAGTTAATTTCTTCACAATTTTTCTCCATCACCGGAATTTTATTTTACGGACTAAATATTTGTAATTTCTATAATTTCCAATCGTTGATTGGTGCATGGGGCGATCCATATAAATAATTTTTTAGGAAATAATTTGAACGCAGCATCCATTCTGAAGACTTGTTTGTTATATTACACAGTACAATTGTTTTTTTTGTGGAATATAATGTTTCGGTATAAAATTTTCAGTTTTTCTAATCCAGTCAAACGCAACTCCTAAATTACTATTCGGAACTTCGTTTTTCTTTTAATTTTCGCCGTTGTTGAATTCTTCATCTTCAGAAGTAAACGCTTCATCCACAATTTGTGTCAATGCAGTATATTCAACTTCACTTGAAGAATCATCGTCGCTAGATGGTTGTATATATTTTTTATTTATATTACTATCATCACTGTTTTGAAATAGATCTAATTCTTCTTTAAAATCAATGTTCTAATTTTTATTTTCTTTATAGTTTGTCGTCTGTTTTGTCTGCTTTTATTATTATTTTCCATTCTTTACGGTTCCGGCATTTTGCTCTCCAGTTTTCTATAGTAAGTCTTATGTCCTCCTCTATTTAGTTCCTCCAAGTTTTTCTCCTTCCTGCCCCTTCTCCTTGACCACAATGGGTTCCATTGCTTTATTCTTTTGATCATTTCAATTAGTTTTCTTTTCATTCTGTGCCCGGCCCAGTTAAGCCTTTGTGCTTTTATGTATGTTTGTTTGGTTCTATTACTTTTTTAAACTTTTCTAAGTGCTCACTTTAACACGTGACTATTTCTATTTCCCAGAACTGTACTCGACAAAATGTTACTCATTCTAGAAAGAAAATTTTGAATATATAAGTTATTTAGTATTGATGGGACATAATATCCCAATAATTAACCCTATTGGGACATATAAGTCCCATTTTCATTTGAAAAAAAAATCTTGAATACTATTGCTGAACAGTAAATAAGTAAAATAAAATTATATTTTTTCATATATATTTTATATATATTCCGAGCACCTATAAAAACACAGTTAGTAATAAGCATGACACTTACCTATTCTTTTTTAATAAATAATAATTTAATTTAATAAAAATTTTTTTAATAAATGGACTTATTTAGGGGTCCTCAAAATTTTTGTTACTTCGTTACTATCGATTTCCCACCTCAAATATGATATTTCACTTTATATGTGCAGAATATGTTGACAGTTTGGCATTTGGAAGTTATGTTTAGTTAATAAAATTATGGAAGTACCGTAGTATTATGAGCGTAAGGCAAGAAAATAGCTTTATCTCAACTTATTGGTTTTTGGAGTTTACTTCTTAAGAATCGATTTGCATATATAAGGGGCCCGGTATGAGAAAAATGTGAGGAGTAAAATCTATCGATGAATGACCTCGTTACGTTTTTGGTGCGCACCCTATGATGCGCAACTTTCTAATTTGTCAGTGTCAAAATACTCATATTGCTGTCATTGTGAAGTTTTATTATCATTGTGTTCCGCTAAAGTGAACTGAAAGTATTTTCAAATAACTAGAAAGAGGTGTAGATGATATTGCTGGAACATCTAACAAACACGTGGTTGCAAGGTACGTTATAATTCATGTATTATATGTATGAGCATGTGCAATTTGTATTTATTAAATATTTGAATAATTATCGATGTAGTTCATATAAATATATATTTGAAAACAACACATAAAATTAGATAATCAACCCAATATGAATTATCGAGCGCATCCACATAAAATAGAAAATTTCTAACCTAACCAAAAATTAATTTTTTTGTCGATGTCTATAAATTCTTCCACGTTATTATGATTTATTTTATAAATAATTTTTAAATATTAACAACTGTAGTCAAGAATTCGATAATATTATCAGAAAAATCGACAATATTTTTTCATTATAATAATGTTTTTATATAATTTTCTTTCGAAAAGTTATTTTTTAGCTTATTTAAATAATTTTCATGTACTATTTATTATTGTATGTAAAAGATTTAGTGACATAATTATCTTTTTATAACCATTTTTTTTAATTATTAAGATGTTATATTTTAAATAAAAAATTAATTATAATAATTTAAAAAAAATGTTTATAAAAACCTTTTTTTATCAATTTTCTTAAAGTCGGTTAAAATTTTTATAATTATGCATTTATAAATTTTCTATTTTTTTTTATATTTTTTGACTAGGAAAAAATCTAAACCTCCAAAAACTCCAGCCGAGAGACAGCGAGCTTACAGATTAAAAAAAAAATTAATGAAGGAGGCCCAAAATATTCTGGCAATCAACCAATCTTTTTAAGTTAAATAAACTCTTTTTGCGTCTGGTTAGACTATCGAACTTAAGGAGTAAACTCCAGTCGTGCGTCGGAGCTGACACACACAATTTTTTTCCAGTCTCTCTGCTGAAAAATGCATGTATCATATCATAGCAAATTCGTTGGAGAATACACGTAGTATGGTCCTAAGAGTAAAAAAAGTAATTTCCCAAAAATCTTTGTTCACGCGTCAGGAACAAGTGTCAACAAACTTTACACTACACATAGTTCCACTTGCTACGTCGATACATACGTAGTACACTGAATCTCCAATCTTATTACAATTGACCGATAAAGAAATTAAGAAAATGGTTCAGACAGGAGATGTCCCAGATTTTACACAGTTTCCCTGTCATTCCCAGGCGGTGGAGAGATGTGTCAAAATTTTGGAACCAAAAAGGATTATAAGCCTGTGAATTCGATAGATATAACACGTATGTTTTTTAAAGGGTGTGAGGTGGGTGGAAGTCCAGCTATCTGCCACCTACTAATATTGAATCTTATTGTTTTTGTCGCTATTCAAAAGTTTAATATCTGCTAGAAACAATTTTTTGGTACAGAGTAATTGTCTAATTTAGGCCATACAATCACTCTACAATATAAATCACTCTACTATAAATTGTGGGATTATACTATAGGATGTACAAAATAATATAATTGTCTCACATTTCCACAATCTCTTTACTATTGTTAAAGTCTGGTAATTCTGTTTCCATTTTTTGTTTTATTCTGTTATTGTGTTTTGTTGTGTCAGTACAAAGTTTATTTTACTTATAAATACTCGCTTCTAGCTACGAGAATTTGTTGATACACAAGATTACAGTTGAGGTTGTACATCATCCCATTATCGTGTTCAGTGTTTTATTTCGTTCGTGAGGTTCACTACATGAAAATAATAGATTATTGAAGCAACAGTTCCACCGGATGTATGATTTATTCAACAACTCAATAATATGAATTGTTCTTACCAGCTCATGGAGATTCTACAGTTGTATTTGATCATGATATACTTATTTTCTTAAAACAATCATTTCATTCGTAATTGAGAAAAATAATATTTTTTCTAATAAGATGACCATTTATCGTGACAGGTCTGTGAATTTTTTTATTTCTGTGGTATAATACTGCATCCATTTTTCATATATAGTGACCAAAAACCATCCTTGAACTCTAGTCAACTCACAGGAAGACACCCTTGAACACGGTAACTCCATATTTCATAAGCAAGTGCCGAGGAAACATCCCAAACTTTAAAGAAAGTGAATGACCACTCGGATTAAAAATTTTCCCACAGAAGGAAGGAAAAGTAGGAGGTTTGGCTTTTAAATAACGAGACTATGCGCCTAGAGGGCATCCTAGACTAGTGGGTTAGAAAATGAGTAGTACGTTAGGTATCTAGATATTACGTCCCAAAACACGCTTCCGTCACTATCATGGTATTTGTGCAGTAGCTGTTTGAAACGAGCGTTTCTTGTGCCGAAATCCACGAGTGACGAAAAACAGGAGCAACGTATCAGTCTCAAATTTCGTGCGCATGTTTTTTGAGTGGTGTAAGTGCTTTAGTAAAGGCCAAGAGAGCACTGAAGATGACCAGCGTCCAGGTCGCTCCGTGACTCTTTCAACTCCGGATACAGTGACCAAAATCAACCAAATTGGCCATGCGATTCGTCGAAGGAGCATCCGGATGATTTACAAGGCTGTAAACGCCGATAAAGAAACGGTTAGAAAAATTTTACACGGGGTATTACACATGACAAAAGTCTGTGCGAAGTTAGTGCCAAAAAATCTGACTCCTGACCAAATATGGATTTACGAAATACTCTTGTTTTATTTGTCTGTGCAACATCGAGGACAGAGAGCATTATTATGTAAGAACCGAATGGCCCATTCAAAACTAGTAAAATATTACGTAACTAAACGATGTAATATTTGTTATAGAATATCTTCAGTTTGACAATGACAATTATCTGACAATGAAATAACTTGAGTAGTTTTTGGGGGATGAGAAAGTGAAAATTATGAAGTTGTTGTGAGTAATTTATTAAAAAATTTTCAGTAGCTAGGAATGATTATGTTTTAGCGAGCTCATCAGCTATTTTCCTTAGCTCCGGTGTATCCCAGAATCCATGGCAGGGTAATTTTATTTTTTTCGCCTAGCTCGTTTAATTTTTCTAGGCAATCCCAAACGAGTTTGGATTTTATGATATTGGAGCTTAGAGCTCTAATGGCTGTTTGAGTCTCTAGTTGAAACTAAACACATTATTCAATTACATAAATTTCTGCTTAAAAAATGATTGGTGCGCTGCCCAGGCTTTCAGTCTGTTTGGTTCTTGGCCCGTACACTCCTATTCCAGGCGATTACTGTGAGCGCATAAAGCTAAAGAAGGAAGGCCTAAAATGTGTTATTGTAAATTATTTTCTTATTGTTCATACAAGTTAATTGAGTAATAACTTTTATTATTCTCTGCTGCTAACCTTTACCTAAATAAACAGTATTTAACTAATAACTTTTAGCCTGAGTATAAAAACCATGTAAATTCGTGTAATTTCAATTTTATTATATTGTTCGCTAATATGCATGATAATGAATTATAACTTTATTCAATAGCGGATATTTCAGCTAATTATTAGGAATAAATAGTACCTATATATTCTACTTTCTTTTATATTTCTGTACTGTAATGTCCTTCGTATGCGACCGTGAAAAATTGGACTGCAAGCTTCAGCGTCAGCGTCAGTCCCCGAAAATATGGATGCAGTTCATGACATTTTATCAGACCGTCGAATTGGGCTAAAACGGATATCTGAAGCACTGAATATATCATACGAACCCATTCATCATATGGCTCACGTTAATTTGAGCATGAGAAAAATTGCTGCAAAATGGATCTCCAAATGTTTGAATGTTGACCAAAAGCGTGCAAGAGTAGAGGCATCGCGTTTGATCTGTGCTCGATTTGAAAACGATGTAGACTTCTTAAGCCGAATTGTTACTATGGATGATACTTGGGTACATTTCTACGATCCAGAAACAAAACAACAATCGATGGAATGGCGACACTCTGGTTCTTTAAAACCTACGAAGTTTTGTGTCCCAACATCTGCTGGACAAGTTCTTGCTTCAGTGTTTTGGGATTGCCATGGAGTAATTATGAATGATTTTTCGGATAAGGGTAGAACAATAACTGGTCATTACTATTCGACATCTGACCACTCTACGGGCAAACATTAAAGAGAAAAGATGCAAATAGCTATCCAAAGGTGTTTTTTTGCAGGACAACGCCCCTGCACACAAATCTCATGTTGCCATGCAAAAAATTTAGGGTTTAGAGGAGAATATGTTGAGTAATAAAATATTTTGACATTGAAATTTTGTTTGGTTCTATAGTAGGCTAAAAATTTTTCAATATATCCTCGTATTATTTGAATCAATTTACAAGACCAAATGTTCCAACATTCTATTTCTATTCCCTTTTAAATAAATTGTAGGTTTTGGAAATACAATTTACCCAATTCTTTTATATTTAATAATGTTTGTTTTTATTATTCTATATATACAAGCCTGTAATTTGGAATCAGTTCTACAGTTCAAATACCATTTTTTCAAATGATCGTACCCGTCCATTAGAATATCCAAACGCGATTCTTTTGAAATAATAATAATGTACTATAGCCTATTAAAGATATATTTTTAACAAATATCTTGCTCACATATGATGAAGTCATCCAAAAATTAACTGTCAGTTGGCTTATCATTTTTTTCGAACACAGCAACATACGATGTGAAAGAATATTCAATTCACCTTTCAATTAATCAATCAAGTATTAACAATCAATTGGAAGACCAATATACGACGGTTACTTTTCAAGTAAGATGCGTCTTTAGGTTCTCAACATAAATTGTATTACAAAATTATATTTTTCCGTTGTAGTCATTATTAATTTTTAAATATTTGTTGGGTAGTAGTACCACTTTTTATCACTTATTGTAAAGTCTTCATCCATTACACTAGGCCATTCACATCGTTTTCCATAATGAACATTTGTTCTCTGATTTTAACCTCTACTCCATTTCTGCACTTTTATATTATCCATTACGCCTTTAGTCTCAAGTTCAACAAGCTGTCGGTGAAAATTAGCAGAAGACACTATTTTCGTTTTCATAAGAATAACTTAGCGGACTTCACATTCGGTGGGATTACTGCTTGAATTGTCATCAACAAAGTAGTTTAATTTTACAACCAACATTTTAGTAGAACGTAATGGGAGACTTGCAAAGAGTAATCAACCTTCAGCTGATGTCGTTGATGCTCTGATACGATGCGCAATCGGAGCTAACTCACTAAAAATTAGTCTCGTACTTCTTTGAGTTGTTTTAATAGTATTTAATATGGTCTTCTCTGCTTTTAGTTTCTTATATTTTTCGATGAATATTGTGAACGTGATTTGACTTGTAATAAACACATTGATGATGAATAACAGATTGTATGTACAACGAAATATCATTGGTCGAGTGCTCTTTTTGAACTATTATTATATATGAATTACGAAGATAATTTTGACAAGTTAGGGCAGTTGGAATAAAGGACCTCCTAAGTATCTTTCCCAATTTGTTCTTACCCAGAGCTACCCTCTTTTGATCGCGTATCTTTAGAAACTTATTAGAAGTGTCAGTGTAAAGTTTGACGTCAAAAAAGTATACCAGAGCTACGCAATAAATTAAAAGAAAAAAGATGTCCACCGAAATTGTGAAAATCCAGAAATTGGAGTATCGAGCCATTATCAAGTAGCTGTAATTAAAAGGGTTAAGAGGTAAGCAGATTTACGAAGATATGCTTAATACCCTTGGTGATCAATGTCCTTCGTATTCGACCGTTAAAAATTGGACTGCAAGCTTCAAAAGAGGCAAATTTTCGATTGAAGATGATGAACGATCAGGAAAGCCAGTTTCTGTGTCAGTCCCCGAAAATATCGATTCAGTTCATGATATGATTTTATCAGATCGTCGAATTGGGCTAAAACGGATATCTGAAGCACTGAAAATTTCATACGAACCCGTTCATCATAGTTGCCGTCAATTTGGACATGAGAAAAATTGCTGCGAAATGGATCCCCAAATGTTTGAATGTTGACCAACATCGTGCAAGGGTAGAAGTATCGCGTTTGATCTGTGCTCGATTTGAAAAATATGTAGACTTCTTAAGCTGAATTGTTACTATGGATGAGACTTGAGGACATTTCTACGATCCAGAAACAAAGCAACAATCGAGGGAATGGCGACACTCTGGTTCTCCAGACCTAAGAAGTTCCGTCTCCAAAAATATTCTGGAAAAGTTCTTGTTTCAGTTTTTTGGTATTGCCATGGAGTAATCATGATTGATTTTTTGGATAAGGGTAGAAGAATAACTGGAGAATACTATTCGACATTACTGACCACTCTACGGGAAAAATTAAAGAGAAAAGACGCGGAAAGCTATCCAAACGTGTTTTGTTTTTGCAGTACACAGCCCCTGCACACAAATCTCATGTTGCCGTGCATAAAATTCGTGATTTAGTGTTTGAATTACTAGAACACCCCCATTATTCACCAGATTTGGCTTCATCCGACCATCATCTCTTTCCTCAACTGAAAAAAAGTTTAAAAGGTCGTAAATTTTTTTCCAACGAGGAGGTAATAAAAATAAAATATTTTGTCATTGAAATTTTTTTTTGGTTCTATAGTAGGCTAAAAATTTTTCAATATATCATATTTGACAACGTCGAAATGCGTAGAATTATTCCTCTTAACATATTGGAGTTCTCCTTAAGCATGACATAACTAGTTATAGAGATGTACGAGGTAATAAAGTATGTAACTAGATCAAATTAGGTCGCGGGATGTTTTCAGAACGTAGTATGGCAGATTAGTTAGAGTAACCTCAGATAAAACAAAAAATGAAGTGATGATATGGAAAGGGTAAAAGTCTGAAGAATTTTATGTCGATAGAGGACACCACCAAGGCGACCCGCTCTACGCTGTATTAGTTAATATGGTTTTAAAATTAATTATCCAAAATTCTAAATTAAAAAGCGTTGGGACAATCTTCAATAACGAATGCCAATGTCTGGCTTCATTCTTATCCGTTTCTATAAAAATTTTCCAGTCTATAAGGTTAAAATGATTACCACGGATGTTTCCGTTGACGGTGGCGATTTGAAATCACGCGGTAAGACTTAGAGATACGAAAAAAGCCTCACTCTGATCCGTTTCTGTAAAAATTTCCGTGTCTGTAAGAGCCACGGAAATTTTTGTGGAGGGTGCCAATAACAGCACCGTTGGTAAATTTTCTGCGATTTAGCTGTAAATAATTTTTGTGATCTTACTTTGGCTATTTCTACTAATTCCGGTGAAGTCGAAGAAAACTCAGATTCAGACATTTTTTAATTAAATCAAATTGACAGCTATTTCGTTACTTCAAAACTTTCCTTAGCAATGCAGATTTAATTGTCGTTATAAGTACAACATAATCTAGTAATTTCAAAATTCAAATTTTACATCCATAAGTTTCTGAGTCGAATGTTGTTATAATATTATTTTTCAATAATAAATCATCGTTTTGTTTGTCACAAAAAAAAATGTATATTATACACAGGAAAAATATTAGATTTTAGCTTTCGGCTTTTCACGCGTTCAGAGACAATATATCCTCAAGCTAAATTCTAGTAGTTTTTTGCCTTGTATAATAAAAAACTATTTTTTGTGCAACAATAATTTGACATTTCGGCATCTATACATTTACTTTTTGAAGAACTTGTTTTTAATAGAGTCAATTATTAATTGATAATTTATCAAAAAAAAAACTTATTGCAAGAATTTATAATAAAGTTTCAAGAAACACTTTTCATATTCAAACTATCTTCTATATATGCTAATGCTAACGAGGCAGATTTCCCGTCACCTTGATGTTTTATGGAGTTATTATGGCGTATTCGAGAAAATTTTGTACGTACTTAATAATTAATTTATTAGAGAATTTAAGAAAATAATCGTGACATGTTTTCGATTTTAGAGATAAGATTATTTAAGGTTGATTTTTTGACTTCACTTCTCCGAACTTATTAATGTTAATTCTATAATTTGTCTATTGTTCTTTGAAAATTTTCAAAAAATACTGCATTTTTCGAACTTTCACATTTAATAACTTTTTTGCATTGTTATTTCAGATTTTTTAGTGTGCCAGTCAATTCATGGTGAGTTTTTAGAATTTCACTATAAAAATCTGTTATTGTAAGAGGAATTTTGGGATTTTTTTATAAACGGAAGTAAGGGCCCAGTTTTCTTCTATAATTGGCCTCTGAAAGGTAATTTACTTATATATACCAAATTCTTCGAACACTTCTGGTAAACAAATGCTGATGTACCATTCAGAATGACCGTTTTACGTGGCTCTAATGGAACGGTGAAGACCTGTTCAGTACTTCCGAAAAAAACAGGCGACCATTTGCTTCTAAGTACTTCCTGGTCGACCTTTTGGATTTACCTCCTCTTGAAAGATTCATAAAATCGATTTTTTCGACTTCAAATACTTGTTCAATTATGAAAAACTTACGGAGTGATTCATAAAGATCAACAACGGTGATCAAAACTTATCAAAATTCTTCTTCTCCGTGTGAACAATGTTATAAATGACCAATGAAATCCCAAAACTTGTATTAGTCCAAGCACATTATTTAGGAAAATTTTATAAAGTATTCAAATTGTTCTGTAATAATATTTAAAATGACCGTAATAAGTCTTGGATTACTAAAACAGACCATAGCGAAATATCATTTCTTGTATAATAAAGAATATACAATAAAATATACCGTCCCAACCTATTAGTATTTTTACGTTGACTCGAAATCGAATCGAAATTGTCTAATATTTTCACAAAGGAAATTTGTTATGTATTCAAAACAAACTTACTTCAATGTTTTAGACAAGCTACTTATAACTGGGGACATAGTACATCCTTTGAGTCGCATTATACATACTATACCATACCTGAATTACACATACGTACTGTACTGTACATACACGAGTCTGCCCGATTGCAGATTAAATCACCTTACTACTTTAATTACCGTTTCATTTCAAAATGGCACTTTTCTCAATTGTCTCAAGACGGCTTTAAATCTAGCATCGAATTATGGCCCAATTGCACTCCTTCCCACGTGATCTAAGATCATAGAAAGATTGGTCAAAAAGAGGCTTTTATCATTTTTGACGTCGTTGAATCTGTGAAATTCTTATGGCTTGTTGTGGACAATTCCTTGAAATATTGTCGCTTTATCTACAAAATTAAGTTCCTCTTGCTTTGCGCTGAGATCAGTTTCCAAAGAACTGAACTTATCCACCTCCTTAAAATTAATTATGCCCTTATTGAGTCGCATCTCTGATATGCCCTTCCCTTCTGGTATATATGTAGTGCGACTCAATTTGAGCGAATCTTCAAACTACAAAAGAGAGCTGTTAGATATTCACTCGGACTAAACAGCAGGGCTCACTGCAGGGACTTCTCCAAAAGATCAAACATTCAACGAGAGTACACCACTTATTAAAAAAAATGTTCCCAATCAAATTCATGTCACACAGAAGTGGTTTTTCATTGCCTCCCTGCAACCCAAATCTATCTTTAGCTGACTCCTCTTAATGGAGTTTTCTTAAAAGTCTACGTGAATACCCGACGCTGTGTTGGAGAGTTTTAGAAGATCTAAGGGTGAGATTTCAGAAATGCTAACAGTGATTAAAAGGTAGTTTTAATAATTGTCTGTTTGAATACAATGTGTTTCCTCTTTTGTGGCAATTTTAATACAAACAGTTTTATCCACCCTACTCTAGGTGATCCATCTGCTATTTCATCTCTCTCCATTCCTGTGTGTGACGGATCCCATTGAAATGTAAACTTATTCTTCTTGCTTATCTCATTTAGCTTGTCCAGGTATGTCCAAACCAGCATGGATCTGGACATTAGAGCTTTGGTATCGGAGAAAAGATGATAATCTCTTGTCTTCGATAACTCGCAAATTGAACTCGACACGTTTCTCGATTGCAAATCGAAAAATAATTGGTGTAGTGTCCAAAATCCCAGAATGTTTGGCACTGCTTTTTCAGTTCTGTGTATTCTTTTGGTGCCATTCATGTACCATTCGATGGCATTTCTGTTCATTTCTAATATAATATTTTGATTCTATTCTCTCCTACGTTCCTCTAAAGGAAATGTGGCGACATTTTCAGTTATTGCGAAAAAACAGAATTCATATATATCCAAAGATCCATGACTAGTCACCTATCACGTCCGTATAGACATCTTTTGAAGTACCGTGATCGAATTTTTCCAACATTTCTTTGCATCAATTGACTCGAGTTTTTTTTGAGTGATTACAAACATGATGGTCTTGGAATTTCAGTTTACACACATCATCGATGATTTCTGGCACGATAGTCGAGTTTGGACGACCTTCACGAAATTCATCCTGTAGCGAAGTGCGACCTCGGTTAATTTCGGAAAACCAGTGAAACTCGGTGGCTCGAGGTGGTGCTTCATCGCCAAAAGTCGAACTGCGGTGATCGGTACACTGCTGTTAGTTTAATCCACGTAAAAGTCACAGAAAATGATCGCATGCAAATGTTCCATTTTTTGACTAAGATGAATATGTCAAGTATCTGTAAAAAACTCAAATAGCACTCGTATGTCAGACTTCATGATGGCATTATCAGATTCGATATATTCACATCAGTGCTGCCATATCTCAACCCTTGCAGCTTCAGTATTCTACCTGTTTTGCATATCGCCCGCAACCAAATCCACTCCCACCTTTTTATTTTTGTAGTTTTATACAATAACGATAAAGTGCTTTGTATACATTTTACTTTAAAACGTTAAGTTTATTCGAAATAATAATTATTAGACTATCTCAAATTAGGAAACCTAGAAAAATAAGGAGAGGAAGCAAAATAAAATTGTCATTATTCTGCTAAAAGTAACAAATATAAGGATTAAAACTGTTACAATACTAAAATATAAAAAGATTGATTTTTCTCTCCAAAAATGAGATATCTCATATTACATATTAAGATTCTCGTTGTATCTCATAATAGGAACTTTATGAAAAAAATATCATTCATATTGTTTTTCCAAACACCACACAAGTTTTATGTTTTATTTATTCAAGATAATAAACTAACTTTCACATCACAAATTAAATAAGCGAAACCTGTTAATTTTTTTAACTTTTTTAACAAAAAATCACGTCAAAGGAACCACTAATAAAACTTTGGTATTCCACAAATGCATAAAACCAAATGCACGTGCTGTGTTTAACAGCAACTGAAATCAATTCAACTAATTTCATATATCACCTTCCTATGAATTAATTTTTGGGACTGTCGCTAGATGGCGACTTTAAGTTATAATTTCCATCACAATATTTCAAAAATTGACCATTATAAAATACTTCAGTTTCATTTGTATTGATTTAAATGAAATTTAAATGAAATGAAAACAGTTTCCAGCAGGTTCCTCAACAAGCAGCATAAAATTAACCCTTAAAGGAGCTGTGTAAAGGCTTCGCTTGATTTTGAATTTCTTATAATGGCTTAAATATAGTTTATATATGCTACGCTTTGAAAATGACACCTAGTGTTTATAATATTCTAACCATATAATTTGTAAACCAACATTCCAATTTATCGAATGACCAAAGTTCTATTATTATTTAATAATAAATAGAATTGAGCAAGTACATTGACTTTCAAGTGATTTCGTTAATAATAATATAATCTTAAAAATCCAGTTGAACGACCCTGAAATTCTATGGTTGGTTTATTATATCGCCGAACGCATGACTTCTGCTTTTTATTATAATCAATAAAAGCAATAAAATGCCTTGTGTGGGTTGTAAATTGACTATTTAAGCCTCTAAATGATATTTTCAATATATCAATGATGCCGAAATACTTTTCTCTGTACGACCTAGAAAGTGTATCAATATATCGTGGAGGCAAAATACTGTCTACCGTACTTAATCTTCGGTTTTTTTAGTACTTATCGCCGGTAGAGATTAAACTTTAATGGTTCTACAGACACCTCGTTCAATTTTTAGCAACTATAATAAGATGTGAAGTATCGTAAATTGAGGAATTAGTAGATCGTTAAAAAATATTTAAAGTACTAATTATTGAATTTTTTTTCTTAATCTACCAGTTTGTGAGATACACAGATTGGACTAGAGAAAACAATAAACCCCGATACTTGGCTGTATTCTTTCCAGTACCTGAGTGACCGAGGTATTCCTTTTTTGTAAATTGTGTTTCTTAAAAATTATACAAAGGTCGGCAACTAATCTGCATAAAGAGAAAAAATGCAGCGTAAAAATGAATTTATTAAAAGAAATTATAAAAATTCTGTCTGCCTATCCAATCTCCAAAATGAATATTGAGGTACTTCCGTAAACATAACGCGTAGAGCGATGAAGCTCCATTTTGCATGAAATGACGGACGTTTCACAGATAACTTTGGCCCGTCCCGAGACCCTCAAAAAAGATACCTGTCCACGCATACAGCCTAGGCAGGTTTTATTTTTCTTCATTGAAGACGTGAGGTTTATTGTCGTTCCAGTACACTCAGTTATGTCCATTGTCGACAAATGGAATAAATCATCCTGACTGCATTCGACGTACCACTGCAAAATTCCAATCGGTGATCTGAATCATACTCATCGAGCACGTGTTATCATGACATAGACACAACTGCCAGAAACACAAACATGCTTCGTTTTAATTGTTTTAGACAGTGTTGCCAGACTAATGAGCGTTGCGGGTTTATGTCGATATTTGAAGAACGTCGCGTTGAAACACTAATTACATTACTACTACATTACTAATTACTGATGAAATATGAATATCTTTCGATTTTATCGACATACTAAAACATGAACTGGTTATTCAAATAAAAACTCACGGTGCAAATAGTCTAAAATTATATCAGAAACAAATATTTAATTATTCATAGTTTATCTACAAATAAAATTTATATATATTTATGTTTCGAAATCTTCTTGCTTTTAAGTCTCTTCTGTTCCAAAATTAGTTTATTATAATTTTTGAAAGTTAGATAAAAATTTGACGATTCGGCTACTTTCAGTCTTTATCAAAAATAATTTGATATTGCGTATTTATAAATAAAATATAAATTTTTGTTTTAAAAAGACTTTTCCTTGGTTTTTACATCTCAAAAATATGTAGCAGCCATTGTTTAAATTATTTGTAGTTTTATTAGAGTTTACAAAATAGAGCTATAAATTTGACTTAAATATTTAGGTCTTTTTATTTTATCATTTATAGCTTTTTTCTTCTATAAATGTGAGCACAATAATTTAGAAAGTTTGCCCTTAGAATTTGTGGATAGTCATGGCAAATGCATATCAGAGGAGTTGTCCTTTTGATGAATCAAGTGTTATCCTTGGTATAAGTACCCCTTAGCTTGTTTGTTCACCAGTAACAATTTTGGCCTTCATTATGCGGTTGCAAAGACTTGTTACCATTGCATAGTTCTTCTGATACGTTTAAATTTCGCAACAACATTATTAAGGCATTTTTTCTTCAATTTTAGTTGGTTTGGTAGCAAGTCTGAAATGTTGACATTATTGAGAAATTCTGTTATTTCAGCTGCCCCTTCCTCCTGATCTTCCATGATCAATTTTTTCAACAATTTTGTTAAGAGGCACGAGTATTACTATGTCTATCATCTCTCATAATTTTCGTAAATAATCAGCAAATTGTCGTTGCTCTATATCAACGCGCATATTTTCTTCTAGTTTACAAGTCTTTAAAACGGACCATAAGGACCATCGCTTGATAGAAAGATCTTATATCCAAACGCCACCATTTTCTTGTCACCTTACTTCCAATTACGTTGTTTTTCTTCAAATGAAAAAACTAGTTACTTAATGCTAAGTTGATTATTGAAAACGTGAATAAAACGACATTTTCTATGAATTAATCCCTACTAGATCGATTTATCTCCCACGAAAGGCCTTGTATACTAAATTTCATTAAAATCGATGTATCTGTTTCCGAAATTTAGGTTATATACAGAGTGTTTCTAAATTCATGTGACAAAATTTAGGAGATGATTGCTTGTATGAAATCAAAATGGGTCTTTCCTATAACAAAATTTCTTCAGCCCACCCCTTTGCTATATATCACCCTTAAAAAGTGGTGGCTAAACTTAATTTTTTTTTAAATTTCATTAATGCTAGGAACTTGAAATTTTGTGTTACATTATACGGGGGTGAATCCTCTTACATTTTACGTCTTCACTGTTCTCCACTCAATTTATTAAAAACATTATAAATTATGGTGTTTATTTTTTTTAACTACAGCTGAGGTTTTGGGAAAAAATTTGAGAATGAAAAATATTTTTAAATAAAACGAGAATTTTTAGTTATTATTTTATTTCATAAAACTACTTCACCAAAAGAAATTTTTGTATGAAATAAAATAAGGGGCTGCTAATTTCACCCCCATATAATCTAACAGAAATATACCCATAGTTAGTCCTTTGCCAGTGCACGAAAATGAGAGAATATCAAGTTTCAAGCATTACTGAAAAACAATGGAAACTTAATTTTAGTCAATACCTTTTAAGGGTGATATCTCGGAAAAAGTGGGCTGAGAAAATTTTGTTATAAGAAAGACTAATTTTAATTTCCTGAATTTTGTCGCATGAATTTAGAAATACCCTGTATATACAAAAATTGCTCCATTAAAAATATAAGATTTTAGGAAAATGCTGAAACATTTCCTTTTTGTTATAATGGTAAAACGTTTTATCCACAGTCATCACATAATGTATTAATTACTGGGATTGATAAATTATTATAGTTCTTACTTTGTCAATAGAGTCAAACATCAAACTCCTTACTGTTAAATTACCAAAATGGTGAATGCAACATACGAAGAGTTGGTATAAATAGGTTGGCAACCATAGGCAAACAAATTGCTATTATTTTATAACTAGAAGGTCGTTAACTTCATCCGAGTTAATCATTTGGTCGATTAACGGCAATTATTTGTGTGAGCAGAAGATGGTGAGAAAACTAAGAGGGTGGAAACCTACCGAGGTGATGGTGTGTGGTAGAGATTACCAAAAATTAACAAGAATAACATTTTCAAATAAGTAATTTATCTAGTTTTTCTCCACGAGAGTTGTAGATAAATTAAAGTATTCTATTCGGGAGTAACAGCTATAACTCATTCAATTAATTACTATACCTCAGGATAGAATGCTTGGACCTATACTATATTCAATATCCACTGTTGTTCATACACCAAGTAGAAATACAACTACTGCATATTGGTTAACTACACAAACTCTACTGAAGCAGCAGCATAACAAGAACAACTAAACAAAATAAACCAGGACAAGAATGTAGTTGTCCCAATAGCTGAGATTTTAAGGCAAAACATTGTGTATTTATCATCATCATTTGATTATAACTATTTTTACAAAGAATTTTTATACGAATCGAAGCTTTGGTGATCATAAATTAAAATAATTATTCACCGCTTCGATTACTATATTGATAATTTTTTAATAAAATTCTGAAGAAAAACTACCATTTGTATCAGAAACTGATAGGGTTTCTCTTAGTAGTGGATATTGGTCATCCCTGTGGCTGATACTACGTTCTGCGTTATAAATTATACCTAATATAGGTAAGTAACTATCTATTTAGATAAGTGCTTAAGGTGTATATTAAATAATAAAATCATGAAGATGAAAAATATATATTTTGATAAGTAATATTAAATATCAAACTCAAAATACATATTATTAAAAAAAAGGATTTTCTTAACATGTCCAAAAGATATTGTACCTAGGTACGTACCTCAAGTGTCCACAATCTGGTTTACTGATATAATCTCTATAATATTTTCTTCAAGTTTATTTCATTACTTCCATTTTTTTCCACTGGCATACATCTGGGTAATAAATCTTTAAATCATATGAAAACATGACCATGGAGGTGTTAGCAGTGCAGCAGCATTACTACCCACTAGCACCGCTAAGCATTTCTTTTCATCGTTCTGACGGAAATTAAAATACATTTTTGTTCTTTGAACTGTAACTTTGTCTCGTTTAGGACATAAAAAAGCTAACTCATCCTTGTTGAAGATTCTTTTGCCATCATTGACAATATCAGAATGTCTTTTCAAAAATTTTTCGACTTCTTTGAATCAGTTTCTGATCTGATCTTCTTTAAGTAATTCTCTCGAACCACAAATATTTGAAACAGTCTTGAAGGCAATTTTAGGGTGCCTTTTTTGGAAATTTTCGAACTAATACCTCCCGGATCTATCATTTTGAAAAGGCTTTGGCTTTTTTGTTTTGTTGCTTTAAGCAATAATTACACGCTATCCAAAAGCTGATTACTGTTACAGAAAAACCTGCTATTACAACGTGAAACAAACATTCATTTCACTGTTTTACTGGATATTTTCTTGTATGCTTGTACAATAAGGTTGTCCTTGGTACCATGTACGTTTTTGCAACGGTTGATACCTGAATGACACTACGAATTGTTTCTAATGCTTTCTGCATGTCATATTCAAAATATCTTGCAATTTTTTTCTATTCCATTCTAATAAAAAGGAACGAAAATGTTAACAAATCTTAGTACGTTTTTTTTAGTTTGAAATGCATGAAAATGACGTCAAAAAAACAATGAAACTATGAATTGAGCATAATATTTTGCCTATATGATGAACAATAATATTCATACATTCCGATATTTGCAAAAAATATTTCCAAATATTGACGAAAACTTAAAGGAAGAATATTTGTTGGCCCACAGTTCGGTAAAGTTATAAAAGATTCACAGTTTCGAAGCCTCTTATCTTATTTGGAAGTCATTCAAATGAGTTGTCGAAGAATTTTTGGAAAATAAAAAAATGAGAACTATGAAGGTGATGATTTTTGACCTATAAAAAAATTGAATCTCCTCCACTTGCTCCACTTTTATTTCTTTCCCGAATTCGAAACTAATCTCGATAAAGGGCATTTTAGTACATTAGAAAAGATTCCAAAATAGCCGACGAGATATTGACTATGCCAATATAAATGTGCAAGAATCGTCTTAAACAACTTTAAAAACTTAAGAATCAAATGTAAGTCTTCTTAAATAAATAATGTATTTCCATACCTGGTTTATTGAATTGGACGCTTTCCAATTCAGCGATTCCCTAAATAAATTCTGCGGGACCAAAGGGTTCCTTATTAAAATTATTAGAGTTCCGCAAAATAATTTAGTACCATAGTTATAATAAAAATCAGATTATTTTCCGAGCACAGATGTTGATGTTGAATGGTTGAAAAATCGATTCATCCCCAAAATTCAAGCAAAGGTGTGGATTTACAGTTCGTGTTGATCTGTATCTGTGAATGAGTTTTGTGTTTGTTTTAGAAGTGAATACTTTGGAGTAGAAAAAACCTTTATTAACATTTATCACAAGGTATCGTTGAGAACAGCAAACTATATTTCGTTGACAAGTTATCATGCTTGGAGGATAAGAATAATATGTAATACATTTATGTTTTATTTTGAAAAAAAAAACTTGATATTACTGAATTTATTTGAAAACAGAAGACTTAGATGTTCTAGACTCTAGCATAATTGCAAACGGCCTAGCTACCACCATCTATCAAAAATTGTTGAAACTATGTTAAACATAGAAAAATTCTTTGACTTGATAACTATTATGAGTTAGAAAAATTTACTTTTATGTCTTCTTAAGCTGTCTTACAAAATAAATTATCATTTGTCATAAGGGAAAGTCTTTTACAAAAACAAAAACAGTTTTATAGCTGACTTCATTTTTATATTATTTACAAATTATAACAATAAGTTCATACAGTATAGGAAGAGCAAATAAAATTGATTCATTATCAGTTAATCTAAAATAATTGAAGAAAATTGCGAAACTCATTTTATTTGAATAATAAATTAACTTTCTTCAATATGTAAATATAATTTCTACCTGATGAAAGTATTTAAAATTAAGAAAACCAAATGTCATTCTTAATTGTAGTAAGTACTTAAAATCAAATAAATCATTCTGTACATAACTGTGTGTTGCATCATTGTTTGATTTTTTATATTTCTAATTCAGATTTAATGTTCATTTCAGTAACTTCATTATTTAGGTGCTATTAAAGTTGTGAATATGTCAAATCTGACATTGCGATCATAAAGTTTAACATTAATGGTGAGCGTACTCAGAACGTGTTGTCATACGAGTGTTATTTGAGTTGTTTACAAATAATTGAAACATTCATTTGGTCAAAAAATGGAATTAAGTTCGAACATTTTCGTGCGTAAACTAGCATTGCAAGATCGTCATGTGATATATCGTGAGATTGAGGTATACTTTTGCATTAGTTCTACTCGCAAAAATTTTCGCGTAGGATACCAATTAATTTGAAAATCGTTTTAAAAAAGATTGTGTCGATTAGAGAAAATGCTTAATAAATACAATCACAGTGCGTCAAAAGGCGTCTAGAGGATCGTAACAGGCAATGAATCATGGATCTATGTATATGAACCCAGAACTTAAGAACAATCGACTGCCAAATTCAACAAAAGTT
This sequence comes from Diorhabda sublineata, assembly GCF_026230105.1. Taxonomy (NCBI): domain Eukaryota; kingdom Metazoa; phylum Arthropoda; class Insecta; order Coleoptera; family Chrysomelidae; genus Diorhabda; species Diorhabda sublineata. The sequence goes on from NC_079476.1 coordinate 14,931,394, forward strand.
GCAATTAGTCGCGTGGTTTTTCAAAATAACTCAACAAAATGAACGGTGCTTAAACTAAAACCATCCAATGAATTTCTAATAACGTCTGTTGCTGCCTCTCGCTCTAATTACAGCTTCCATTCGTCTTGGAAGGCTTCTAAACAGGTTCTGGACGTATCCTTGCTGCATGTTTTCCCAGAAGTTGAAAAGAACATCATCTAGTGTTCTTATTGGTGCCGGATGAATTTGCCATCCTAAATGGTCCCAGACATGCTGTATTGGATTAAGGTCCGGGCTACGTGTAGGCCAATTCAGGGTGGGTATCTTGATCTCTTCTAAGTACTGCTGAACCACTCTAGTAGCATGTGGACGAGCATTATCGTGCATTAGCACAGAGTTGTCACCGATATGAGGCATATAGGACACTACATGGGGTTCTAGGATATTGGTTATGTACCTGTTAGCTTTTAGTCTTCCATCATTCACTGGTACTAACTCCGTACGACCCTGGAAAGAAATTCCTCCCCAAACCATAATAGAGCCACCACCAAAGCTTTCAGTTTGACAAACATTAACCACGTCGCCTATATACCGGTACACGCCTATCTGACGAATACAGACAAAATCTTGATTCATCCGTGAACAAAATATTAGATCAATCTTGAGTATTCCAATTTGCTTGTTCTCGAGCAAATTGTAATCTTGCTACTCGATGTTCTCTGGGAAGACGTGGACCTCTAGCTGGCACTCTGACTCGTATACCTGCCAGGCTTATTCGGACACTACGAGCAGCCAACAGATCTGATTGCAGCCTTCGAGCGGTGATATACCTATATAATATAATAACAATTCTGGATATGGTACTTCGCTGAACTCGGCAATGTATCTTTGACTGCGGCCATCTTGTATGAGTGCAAAGGTTCTGGGGCTTCTTCATTCGTCACATGTCTTGTTAAACGTTGAGGCATATGCATTATTAATAAAATAAATTTAATTTTCAAAGTTCTCAAGAAAATCATTTCGACAGAGCATTTTTCCTTTCAAAAAAATTTGTAAGAAGTTGTGATATTGTTTTGCCCATGATAAGAAACCAAAAATATCTATTAAGTTGATATATATACAGATTGTCCCAAAAAACTAAAATTAAGTATTAAAAATATCCTAAAATACCAATGATGCGATAATTTTTGTGGGTGGTATATTTGTTTTTATTTGTCTATCTCAAAATTCAAGTAAAAATTCACTATTTTATCTAGTTCACTGTAATAGAGATAATGGAATCTTATACTTTTGTGAAAAAAAAATTTATAATCCAATAATAATCCAACTTGTTAGAAAAAAATGGAAGAAAAAGAAAGATTTTAAGGACAGAATGATAATAGACTATGAAAGGAATTAAATTGTAACAATAGAGTTACTAAAATGGAACAAAGGAATTTAATGTGATCAAAAATATGAAAAAGGGAGAAAAAATTTAATGTTATAAGAAAATATACAAAGAATATTAAGTAAAAAAGAAATGAGTAGATATGTTTCAAAAGATAATACCAATAATAAGACGAATATTGCACATGAGTCAATTATACAAATTATATTAAAGTTGATAAATGAGAAAAACTAGAATGTTATAAAACACTGAAAATATGAATATAAATATCTTTATAAATATGATAATTGTGGATAGAGTAGAATGCTGTGAACAGGTATCCACGTAATGAAATTACTAAAATAAAAATTATATCCTATTTTTAAATAAAAAATTACACAATAAACGATTTCAAACGAGATGTGATATCCCAGATATACGGATTAAACCTTTGGGACGGAAAACTGAACTATGAAGAAGTAAAACAGTGATACAATTGCGTTCTTGCTATTAGTAGTATTTTTAAAATAAATTCATATTGTTTGATTTGTGATATTTCGATCATAGTTACATAGAATAGAACATAATATTTGGTGAATATTCCGACGAAGCATGCATTCTGATTCACTGTACTTTTGTCTTTTATCTGTATGAACAAAAAAAATTAATGTAGAACAATTGATCACCTTGAATTCGATTTTCAATTTAGAGTTTATTTTTCATTGTTCAATCAATATTTATTAAAAATGTATGAACTTTAACTAACGCGTAAAGAAAATTCTCAAGATCTCATAAACAATATTATTATTTGGACAATTTAATTGCAAATAAAAGTTTTGACAACCGTTATTATTTAACGTTTTTTTTTCTTGTGAGTACCTCCTATCTATGACATCGAAATTACTTGTTCTTTGCGTAGGTTGTTGCATTGTATTGACTTAATTATAAAAAATACTGAAGAAGTTCCGGGTTATCTTTATATTATTCATAGGCGTACACATTCACAATACTTTAAATAATACTATGAGATATTGAATTGTTCTATTATCATTCTATTATTTATAGGGTGATGGAAAGTAATACTTATATATAATTATAAGAAATGTAAAAATACGTTAAACAGTTTATGTTCCGCGTCTTTTGACATAAGTTAAAAAAATAAAACATTAAAATTGTTATAAAGTTATGACGACATCAATTTTTGTAACAAGGATGTTGTTTTTCCATGACTTGATAAAGCTTCTTATAACTTAAGTAGTTGTCACATAAGGAAAAAAACTAGACCATCATAAATCGAGATAATTTTAATTCTATTAATGACTTTCACATCAAGTAATCATTCCATCAAACCAAAACTATTTCTTGTAGTAATTGTTCAAGCTGTGATAGGTTCAATATCTTGTGATATTATTCAAGTCGTTTGATGACCCAACTTTTTAAATGTCCCCTAGAAAAAACTCAGAGGGCCGATATCAGGTAGCCTAGGAGACCAATCGGAGGCCCTTCCTTTATCCACGCTTTCCAATATATCTTTCTTCAAACTGCTTATCTACAAACTTTAAAATATTAAGACTATAATGTGGTGGCGCACCATCTTGTTTGAACCAAATACTGGGGTCAAAATTTTCTCTATTATTTGAATATTAAAATTCCTCAATTAGGTTTGGAAGCACAGAGATGTTTCAAATTTCAAATTAGGAACAATGAAACTTCCCTTGACGATTTCTACCTAAACAGTAATTTTTTGGGGGCGCTAGGTATGTTTTGTTTTTACCAGAGTCCAGTAGCAACAATTTCCTCAGTTCAACAAGTTGAACTTCATATGGACTCAGTTTTCCTTTCTTCAAAAACTTTACTACAAACGACTAAACTAGCATTTTATTGCAAGGAAATTTGTTTTAATTGCTTGAGGGTTGTCTTCTAATGACAGCAAAATATCTAACTTTGTAACATTCCTAGTTATCTGGATTTTGGTGAATCTCTCACGCTTGCCGTTCCATTAAATTTTGCAACAATTTTGCTTATTGTGCTTGTATAAATTGGCGGTCTTTCAAGATGTGTTTCGTTAAATGAAGCACATACTTCTTCATGACTTCGCAGTCTATCGTCTTAACCTACCACCATTGGATTTAATATCATTTCGCTTTTGGTTATAGGAGCCATAATAATAAAATTGGTATGGCTCTAATTATCAGACTGACATTGATATACAGTTTTTTTATTAGAACGATTAAGGCATTGTTAAAAAATGAATGTCGCGAAAAACAAGAAGGGAAAATGTTAAGGATATAACGAATGAACTTAACAATCTGTTCGTAAATATGGGTCCTAGACTAACACAAATCAAAATCCAAACTTTGCTTCTCGTAAATACAGCTTATCTAACTCTATACAGATAACTCATACAAACACTAGTGATATATCGGTGGATAGTGATAGAATCGGTGTAGATAGAAGTTTATTGCCGAAAGCATTTCTCGTCCATTCAAATATATTATAAACTTAAGTATAGACACTGGAAACTGGCCAAAGCAATAAAGTAAGTTGAGGAAGTAGTAGTTTCTTTAATTTATAAGAAAGGAGATAAGACAATAACAAATTATTGACCCATACCTTTAATATCTCACTTAACAAAGATATTAGAAAAATATATTAAAAACGCTTGAACAAATTTATGGATAAATTTGTGCATCATTTTATCATAACTCTGTACAATTAAAAAATCTTAATGCTCTGTCCCCTAAATATACGGGCGTTCAAAATTATATAATCTACGACAAATTGAATCAAGTTTGTCTCTGCTTCCATATTCAAATAATTGAGATTAATGAATAGTTGAAAATACAGTGTGAGGCTGGATTTATACGGTCTCTATTGGGCAAACGGTGACATTTTGTTATCGTAGCCAGATAAACAAGTACCTTTTGAAATTATTTCCAGCCACATAGGATATCTCAAAAGTAGTTTAACAAATCAAACTTAGATTGATATAAAATACCTTGAATTATCAATCGTGACATTTACTGTTACGTTATTTCATAATAGGCTGTTGAAATATTGAACGTCATTTTGACCAAATTCATATATCAATTACTTTGTTATTGCCAATGGAATACACTAACCGTTCTGAAGTATTAGGATCAGGATCAAATAAGACAGGTAAACAGGTCCAGCAAATACACTCTTCTATATTTTAGCGTTACTCAAAAAAAGAAATTTTTGTATTAAAATTTAGAAACCAGGTCCAGTTTTGTCCATGGTTTTAACAAAATTTTTGATTAGCCGGAATTTGATCTGTGAAGATTGTAATATTATCTTTTTGAGGTTAAATAAAGTTTCATTCTTGAAACATTTTTTTGCCCAGGATCGTAAACAGTTCTTAGCGGCCATATTGCTGTTAAAAAATGTTCATTTCTCTTTCGGCTGTTACACATACAACACGACAGTGTTTTGTGTAGCCAATTTGTAGTTCTAAAACCAAAGCAACAACTTTCAAATCCGCAAAGATTGCCCATTGGTATTTACTGTATTTTATCTTTTCTAACACTAGTTTCATAATGTCGTATGTTTCTCTTAAATGAGCTCCGTAAACTAAAGGTAGTGGTAGAAATTTATTTCCGTTTTAGAGTAGTATAGCCTTTATACTTGACTTCCTAGGAATCAACGAAGTGTCTCCATTCCTCTGACTTATGTTCATAACCCAGTTTTAATTCTCAAACTCTCAATGTCATTACAGTACACAAACGAATATATCAACTGACGTTTACGTTAACTTTAACTCCCGTCATAAGCAGATTCCACTCTTTCAGTCTCAAACTTAATACTTCACCTTTTTCTTTGGACAAATCCAAACCTCTCATGAGGTTATTAAGCTCCAATTGACTAATCAAATGCGGTGCTTGAGGATTGACGACAACTGCTTGATTTTTCTTCAACATCATAAACTGTAGAAGGCACAGGAACTTAGTCTGAACGAGAGATTGTTTTTTTTACAGAAGACCTCCGCAAAAATAACAGTCGCTTATGTGATTGGTCGATTCGCGTCATATCACAGGTTGAAATACTAGGATATTTTGATACTTAGTTAGCCTAGACCAGTTCCATTGAAGATGATGACCGATCGGGAAGGCCAGTTTCAGGTGTCAGTCTCCGAAAATATCAATGCAGTTCATGACATGATTTTATCAGACCGTCAAATTGGGCTAAATATCTGAAGCCCTGAATATTTTATAAGAACGCGTTCACGTCAATTTGGACATGAGAAAAATTGCTGCAAAATGGATCCCCAAATGTTTGAATGTTGATCAAAAGTTCGATCCGTGCTAGATTTGAAAACGATGTAGACTTATTAAACCGAATTGTTACTAGGGATGAGACTTAGGTACTTAGGTTCTACGATGCAGAAATTAGTAGTTAGTAGAAGTTAGTAAGAAAATTTAAATGATTGGACACTGTGAATAACAAAAACTGCTATGTTGCAGTGAAGTTTTGATGCGCTACCAATACAATGCACAACACATTTGGTTCGAGTAACTTAGTGTTATGAAAGCAAGCAATGTACATATCTCAGACCGATCCTTCGAATTTCGAAGCTCTACAATACCAACAATACCAAGCTAATATAAACATGTTGAAAACCAGAAGTGAAATCAAATGACTGCACCATCACCTGGAAGTCTGAGATAAAGGGAGTAGAAGATCTCTCATTTGTTACGATAATTTACCTATCAATACCTTTAAAATAGTATTAACTGTGCATAGAGTACAACAAGGGAAAAAAGTTACACAAATTCTGAACTCATTGCTCTGGTCAGATTTGGATACAGACTTCACAACTGCCCTGGTACGGACATGTGGTGAGAATGAAGCAGAACAGGTGGCCGAAGAAAGCATTGATGTAGCAACCGCAGAATAGAAAGAGACAAGGACTGAGAACCTGCAAGGAAGGAATTGAACAGACCATGAAAGATAGAGCTAAAAAGCTATCTAGGAAAACTAGTGAGTAGATAGAGTGTCGCGTACGAAATGTAGGATGCGGCAAAGAAAGCTATATATTTGAACAAAATTTTAATTCAAAATATTTATTTGTAATTTAACCATTTCAAACTACGGAACGTACACACTTGTCACTCAAAAACTATAAGAAGAAAATTATGGTTAACACAGTTGCTGAATATCTTTGTTGATGTAAAGATAATACTTTTTGTCGGCAGACTTCGATCACAAAATCTGTAAGAGTGAGATGCTGTGAAAAAATTGTTACAATATGTAAACAAAAGCATGTAAAATCTAAAAAACAAACATAACTAAATAAAGATACAAATAAAATAAAATTTCATTATACAGAACAAAATCACAATGAGAATTATATGTAATAGTAATAGCTAATAATTAATATACAGTCCATAGCAAAAATTAAAACAGTATGCTGCATATCTGGAATTAAATATTATTATTGGAATAGAACTACAGAGTAGAAGACACTTTCCAGTAAATATGTCCTAAAATTATTGCGAAATGCGGGAAAAGATGATATCGATTTGATTTCAATTGGCAAGTGATTGTGCATTTTTTTGCATTGTAAAATATTGAGCCCTTAACTAATTCTGAACGTGGAGTAGGTAGGTAGAGGTCGTGTTCCCCGTTCCTAAGTGCAACGACCTTTCCGAATTTGGAGAGATTTCTAAGAATTTATCCCTAACAGAAATATACCAAAACTAGGAATTACAAAGACATTAAAGCGATATATTTGTAAAAAATTATGTTTTAAATTCAATGGATTTAGTCGTTACAAGCAAATTGTCGTTACAGCGAAGCTTTTAATATATGGAATCCACTGTACAATTCTTTTATTCTTAGGAATTTTCCTTTTTCTCTTGTTAATAGAATAAAAAGATAAGGGTAAGTTGCCATAGTGTAGAGCGATGTGATATTGAATCTGCTATTGATAGGCAATGGCTTGGGGATCTATTACTCATGGTCGTCTGTTATATTGATGTTGTCCTATAAATTTGTCCCATGCTTTTTCTAAATAGGTGTCCACATATTGTACGTCGAAAACGACGAACTGTCTACCAGATTTAAATATTATCTACATTATATATGACATAAACGATATATAAGTATCTATATAGAAAGAAGACTTACAACTTCTTAGTAGACGATATCTGACGATAACAAATTCTGTAACATCGAAAATTGAATTGCTTGGATAGAGATGACAACATCAACTACGTACTTATGCCGACATTGTTGTATATATAGCTATTGGGTCACCAAACATATCAAATTTTTATTCCAACTACACTTCAATACATTTTTTTGAAACTATTATCGTTTTAAAAAATTGATGAATTTTTTATTCTGGATGCAATTTACTCATTAATATCAAACTCATTAACTAAACGTCACTATGTCCACAATTTAACGTATCTTTTATAATGAATAATTCGCGTTATATAAGAAGTAACGCAACAGATTCATTGACCTAGAGAAAAAGACAAAATGAAATATTTCGCTTGTTTTAAAATTAGAATGAAGACATTATTAACCACGACTTTTTTAGCGCAATTCATCAGGGCAATTTATCTTAAGTCCTTGAATAGCGAAAGTTTTTTATTGATACCTCATATAATAGAGTGAAATTTAGTTAAATAAGGAGGGAAAATGTTTTTCTGTGATCATTGCGATAATGCAGTAATCATAATCTACCATGTTGCTTAATGATATAAACAATTCATTATTTTGTTTCAAATTTCTATGAATCAAATGTCTCTTTTATTACGTTATTATAGGTTTAATGTGAACATGTTAAGTTGATTACGTTCTTTCCTGATATTTCTAAAACAGGCATACGAGGGTTGCTACTAAAGTTTTAAGTTAGACAAATAAAAACATCTATAATTGGATAAGGCTTTATTGTTTTTCGAATTTTTCTCCATTATTATCAATATACTTTTGAATTCATTTGAACCAACTGTCGAAGCATTTTTTCCATTCTGATTGATGTACATGTGATTTGAACGCATCAATCGCTATTTCAGGTATAGAAAAACGTTTACCTCACAATTTATTTTTGATCTAAGGGAATAAGAAGAAACTATTGGGTGCCAAACAAGGACAGTATGGCGAATAACCCATAAATATGATGGTTCGTCTATTCAAAAACGGTTTTATTTGAAATGATGTATGAAAGCTCGCATCGTCGTGGTGAAAAATGATTTGTTTTGTGCGATTTATCCCTCGACTTCTGGTAAACAAATGCTGATGTACAATGTAGATTGACTGTTCTACATTGCTTCAATGGAAAGGTTACATTTTTAGTTATCCCAAAAACCAGCGACCATTTGCTTCGAAGAGCTTCTTGCGCGAACAACTTTTGCTGGATTTACCTCTTTTTGAAAGACCCATACAGTCGATTGCTGTTCATCTTCGGGCTCATATACATAGATCCACGACCCGTTGCCTAATACGATCTTATAGACTTCTTTTGAAGCACCGCTATTGAATTTTAACAGCATTTCTTTACAACAATTGATATAATTTTTCGAGCGATTGTCAAATTATTTGGTATCGAATGCAGGCAATTCTTTTTCATAGCAAACTGTTCATACAATTATTGAATGTATGAAGAACTAATGCACTCAATCTCACTGTATTTCATATGACGATTTTGCAATATCATTTTATGCAGAGCATCGATGTTTTCTGGTACAATAGTCGAATATGGACGACCTTCACAAAATCATCCTGTATCGAAGTGCGTCTAAGATTGAATTCAGAAAACCAGCGAAACACGGTGGTGCTTCATCTCCAAAAATTGAAGCGAGTTTATCGGCACACTGTTGTTGGTTTAATTCACGTCGAAAGTTATATAAAATCATGGAACGAAAATGTTCACGAGATAATTCCATTCTATCATCAATATGATTAAAAATGCCCAACTTTATGATGGTAGTGTCATATTTACATACCCTAATGGAAGGGTTAAACATCTTACTCACACTCTTACTCACGATCTTACAGAATTAGTTATTGACATAGTTGGTTAAGGTCCACGAATATGTCTCTTTTAAGGTCTGTATAGAGGGCGTCATATACTAAGGTCTTCCATCCTCAGCGACTCTTACTGGTCTCTTTCTAGTCTTGTCCAATATGCTAAACCCAAATTTATGTTCCTATTAGAAAACTCACGACCTCCGAATTTGAACTATCTCTCTGATAAACATCCTTTTCGTTTTCATAATGAGCAGTTCAAGCTAGGATTCAGATGTATTATTGTTGTTATTATTATTTGGTAAATGGTTTCGTTCTTTGTCTCTTTTCTTTTTAGGCTGCAAATTTTGATATCAAGACACTGTCTTATTTTGTCTGACTTCCTATATACTGTAAAGAAATTGATACATGGGTAAACAAAATCAAAAATTATTTATGAATAATGAAAATGTTCAGACGTATCAGTAGCGTTCAGATAGAACTATGTCATTCTGTACAGTTGCTGCTAACACAATGACGCTTCCTTAGGGATACTGTTTCTAAAGTCTAAAATCTTGATTTATCGTTACTAGAAACTCCTATTAGAATATAATATTATCACTGTAATATTTCTCATTGCTCCTGTATCTAAAAGCAGAATCAATTTGTTGCTATCTATACTGACCCTTTAGCTTCTGCGGCGCTTAAAAACGACCACGAGGTATTGCTCCACCCTCGTAATAAACCCGTTCTAGTTTCCCCGAGACTTAGGCTCTTACAAGAACTACGTAGATCCACTAGATTGCCACGATTACAGCTTATGATTTTCCGCTTCTTGACAACCATCTTCCTGGATTATTCTAATTTTGTTGTATTTGGAAGCTTTTATAATTGCTTCATTATCAAGCTCGGTAGTTTGAACTTCGAATAATGGTTTAAAATAGTCTAAACAAAGCATTCTTCACATATTTGGGTTACGTCTCTAATAAAGTCAACGATTCCCAAATATTTCATCATTTTATTTGATGCTGATTTATAAGCAAGATTAATACAAGTTATATAGATGTTCGTGATCATATGACATATCCATCTCCTTCTTCAGTTGCTAGAAGTAGTTAGCTTCTTCAAGGGTTAGCGCTGGAATTCCATCTAAAACATCTTCGTGATATACATTGTAATATTAGTTATTTACTATAATTTATTTTAAAAAGCTATCAGCCCTATAAATATCATATATGTAATCGTACATATTGTCTTATTAGTCCTTCCTAGTTCCGCTGCTGACCTTACAGTTGAAATTCACATAAGAAAATTTTTCGATAACTTTGTCAGAGGCCGTTAACTTTTCAATGTGAGTTAGCTGTGAGAATCAGGAAGAATATTCAGTGTTGAGAGTTCGCAATATAAAAAAATCTAAATTACTCAGTAATGATATAGGTATTAAGTGTCTACTTAATAATATTTTTTATATTGGCGCATATATTTTCAATGGAACTTGGGCTGTGATAGGCGTTTTATGCCGTTTCACTCATAGATTATATCTTTTAATTTGTCCATGGGGAATTATTAGTTTCTTTTTAAAGCTTCATAAATTTAAAGATTTTACCGTTTAATACAACGAACATGAAATTATGATTTGTTAAGATTCATACAGGGTGATTTGTGTGATAAAGTTTAGTGCCTCCTTTGTCCTTCAAGATATCAATTTGAAAATACGAAGGATTATAGCCATCATAAGTCTCCACATTTTAAAATTATTTACAATCTTACTGTTCCAGAATGCTGTGCCATATCAAAGTTACCTTCTATAATGTAAAACACCCTATATTTTATTGTATATTTGGAATCAACTTGACTTTTACATTAGAACGATAGGGGATTCTACGAGGTATTTAGAAATTTCTAATTTTCCATAAAAATCGTTACAAGTTCAATACCCTGTACAATATAAGTGAAATTCAAGAATTCAATAGTACTGGAAATTATAGAAAATTATTTATTGAGTCTAGTACAGGATGAATCAAAGTACTAATATATTATTTTCTTAGTTTTTTAAAATGTAGGTAAATACTGGGTAATTTATCTACATACTTTTGTTGATTGGATATGATTTATTTCCCAAAAACTGACATTTTATCACTGCTGTTTCATATTGTAAAGGTTAAATTGCAAATACAAAGAAAAAAACGTTTAAAAGACTTTCCTATTCCATACTGTACACGTCCACGGCTTGATTATCACAATAGGTATTCAAAATGACCTTCAAAGACATCTATGCATGCTTGAAAGATATAATTGGAAGAGTTACTCACATTACGGAGCATTTCTATAGAAACCTTGGTGGCCACCGTACCGTACCTCTTCCGATTAGTCTTCCAGGAATGGTTGATGCAGCTTACTATTAATTAAGTGATTAGCGATACATCTCAACATTCAAATGTTCCTCAAAAAATACGGTCCTACTACATATTCACCAACGATACCTTCCCACACATTCAATAACCATCTAGTTCGACTCTGTGTTACCATGTAATATGGATTAGTTGATGTTCAATAGTGAAAGTTTCTCCAAACAGAACATAGTCGAAAAAGTCTAGCTGTTAATTAACTTTTCGTAAAGCTTACCTTCAAAATATTATTTTTCTTTACATCAAGTCAAGTTAATTATAATACAATCATTATTTAGCACAGAACAATCAAAATATCTCAAGAACTAATAATTTTACTTAGTATGTAGTACTTTTCGATACTCACATAAAATAGACAGTGATTCATTTAAAAAAACCAAGAAATTAATATATTAGTATTTTGATTTAACCTGTATCAATAAATATTAACGAAATGAATAATTATCTACAATATCCACTACTATTCGAATACTTTGGCCGTAACTCATCTTCATTTTTGATTTCCCTTACATTATACAGGGTATTGAACTTGTTACGATTTTTATGGAAAATTAACTTTCTAAATACCCAGTAAAACACATCATAAACCTATATCATTGTAATGAGGAAGTCAAGCTGATTTCAAATATGGGATAAAATTTTAATTTTGAAAAAATGTAGCTTTCATATGGCACACCATTCTGGAACATCCTGTATGATTGTAAATAATTTTAAAATGTGAAGGCTAATAATGGCTATAATCCCTCAAATTTTCAAATTGATATCTCAAAAGTTAAAGGAGGCAATGAGTAGGTTATAAACTATAGGATTTATCAAAACTATGTTTGTTAGTTTTTTACGTATCGAACAAAGAATAGAATTTCATGTGTAGAAGTATTGTCTAAATAAAACATTTTTCTTCTTTTAGTGAAAACTTTCCAGAACTTTCTATACAGGGTGAAGTAGATTTTCTTAATTTGGAATACATGAATTGAGTTAATGTTTTCTAAATTTGTTAGTTTGTGTTCTCTTTTTGAGTAATAAGGACATATAAGACAAGACACTGAATAGGATATTTTTTTCGAAATTGCATAGTTATTCTATACCTGACGACAACTAGTTCTTCACGTGATCATTTTGTTAGTAAAAATATTTGTGTAGTTAAGAACGAAAGTCATAATTAGAGGTTGTCTCGTAAATTATATTTGTAACAAAACTAAAGGAAACCAATCACCAAAACAATTCCAACAGAACTACAACATTTCCCTTTCTTCTCCTTTCTAACATAGATGACCATATTAGTAGGCTATTAGTAGCCTTTGCATTGCCAGCAGGTCTTCCCTGAAAGATGAAAACCAGCCATTGAAAAGTTATACGTTTTTCTCTGTCACATTCTCTTTGTTCTCCTACGGTTTCATTAATTTTTGAGTAGATTTCTAACTTACATCGTATCGGTTCTTTAGACGTCACTAGACATCTGGTTTTCTCGCTATTGATGAACAAGTTTAGTTATTTTCTTGTAATGTTTTAAGAATATAGTAGCCTTTGGAAGTTATCTCTAGCAATAAGCACAGTAATAAGGACAGTATAAAGGTACTGAGTGAGTTTCTTTGTCTGATTCCAGTGGTTACATTCATATCTTCTGTTGTTGTATGTTTTTAAGATATTATTTACTCTCAATCTGTTAAAACCATATGTCATATCGGCAAAATACATACAAACAAATATCCGAAAAATCTGTAGAATAAAATAAACTATACAGTGCTTTTCAGATAAAAGTATCCACCTTTAATAACTTTTGTAATACTGGTATTTAGAAAAAATCCAAAAACACGTCAATTTATGTTGGAAGGGGCAAGCATTATGGCTTATTTAAACTTACTGGAAAAGCCACCCCCTCACCCCTAGCAGCATCCCCTTTATTTTTTTAAATTACTTGTCTTATTTTCTATATAAAATTTGGATACTCCTCTTTGAGCTGATTCCAAAAATGTGTAATACTTGTAGGTTAAAGTGGTTAGTTTATGAGATAAACAATTTTTCTTTTAAGAGCACAAATTTTACTTATTATTTACTTTCACCTTATTTGCCTGTACTAAAATGGGTTGTACAACAGTTCAAACTCTTTAATTTTTTAACTGTGCTATTTATTATGAAGTTAAAATAAGTGTTCAAAATGAGTACCATTCACTTCGTAAATCATCCAGAGATTCTGGTTGGGTAGCATAAACTTTTGTTTTTAAATACCCCCATAAAAAGAAGTCTAGGGGTGTTAAATCCGGTGACCTAGGTGGCCACTCCATCATCTGCCCCCTTCTACCTATCCAACGAGCGGGGAATGTTTCGTTTAAAAATTGTCGGACAGGCATAGCATAGTGTGGGGGAGCTCCGTCTTGTTGAAATAACAGTAAATCTTCGGAAAGGCTATCATCATTTTCTATTATTGTTGTAATACGTGGGTCAACCCCTTCCCTGAGTAACTCAAGATATGATTCACCATTTAAATTTCCGTTGATGAAGAAAGGTCCGACAATGTGGTCACCTAGGATACCACACCAAACGTTTAACTTTTGGGGATGTTGTGTATGGAATTCACGCATAATATGTGGATCACTTTCAGCCCAATATCTACAATTATGCCTACTTACTAAGCCATTTAATGACCATGAGCATTCATCAGAAAAGCAAATATTGTTTAACAATTGTGGATTGTTATTGATAATTTGCGTCATTGATTCGCAAAACTCTAGACGACGATCAAAATCATCTTCATTCAACTCGTGCACCAACTTAACTTTGTATGGGTGGTACTTGAATTTATGTAGAACTCGGAAAACTGTAGAAGATGAAACACCGATCGCTCTACTTATTTTTGACAACGATTGGGGTTGTTGAGCCTCTAAGCTGACTTGCCCTAAAATTGCCACTTGGATTGCTTCGTTATTTACGAGTCCCTCTCGCTTATGCACTTTATTGCAAACAGACCCTGTTGTGGTAAATTTCTCCATCAGTTGAATTACATACTTATGAGTTGCTTGTCTTCCGTCATGTAATTCGTTAAATATTCTAGCAGCAGCTCTTGCACAATTATTATTTTGGTGGTATAAACCTACAATTTCAATTCTTTCTTGCAAAGAGTAAACCATTTCAGAGAAACAAAATAAATAATGTATCAAATTACACTATCAATAGTGACTACAAATTCTTTGACAATGTCAAACTTTAATAAAAAGTAGAGTTTTTTGTTGTTTGGATTTTTTAAGTAGAATAAATTGCACGGTTAAAAAGATTAAAGAGTTTTAACTGTTGTACAACCCATTTTAGTACAGGCAAATAAGGTGAAAGTAAATAATAAGTAAAATTTGTGCTCTTAAAAGAAAAATTGTTTATCTCATAAACTAACCACTTTAACCTACAAGTATTATACATTTTTGGAATCAGCTCAAAGAGGAGTATCCAAATTTCACATAAAAAATATGAAAAGTAATTTAAAAGTAAAGGGGATGCTGCTAGGGGTGAGGGGGTGGCTTTTCCAGTTTAAATAAGCCATAATGCTTGCCCCTTCCAACATAAATTGACGTGTTTTTGGATTTTTTCGAAATACCAGTATTACAAAAGTTATTAAAGGTGGATACTTTTATCTGAAAAGCACTGTATATATATATATATATATATATATATATATATATATATATATATATATATAGCAGTGTTACTCCTTGATAATTAATTCCTAACATAACAAAATATTTTTCTTTCCTTAAAACAAATTATAATATAAAATATTTCATAAATATATGGAAAAGAAAAAGAGAAGTCAAAAGAAGTAAAGAAAGGAAAGGGAAATTAACAGACCAACATAAAGACATAAAGACTTAAATAAAAGAATGTCAAGTATCACGGAACTGTATCAAACATATTCATTATCATCCATAGACAAAAAAAATGCAGAAAAGCCTAAATAACGGCATACATATACGTTAAAATTTTTTATAGGCTATTATAGTCTTTCTAAAAAGCATCAATAATATCAGTTTTGTGAAAGTATAATTAGCCAGGAGTTCGAAAACTTTCATTGTATTGTGTCTAACAAACTTTGGTGAACAGTCCAGATATTTGTGTAGTAATTTAGAATACGCGAGTTAGATTAGCTATGATACATACTAGAAGATAAAAGATACACCAAATATCTCTAAACCAATGTTTTATGCAATCATTGTGTTATCTCAGTTTTAACATATAGAACTAAAACATGGACACTTACAAAATCAAACGTGGACAACCTAATGAAGGCGCAAAGATCAATGGAAAAACAAATTTTAGGTATAAATTGATAGATAGAAAGAGTGTAATGGGTTCACTATAACTTCTTGCGTATACATGATAATGGAAGAGGTAATCAAATGAGTTTTCATATAAAATAGAGCTGACACAATATTATTGTATAAACCAATTGAATATGCAACACTTAATAACTAGGTCAGTGTAAATTATTCTGATCAATACTTATAACTAGATTAATAAATTATTTTCATGGAATATAATTCAAAGATTTATTCTACTACATACGAGGATATATTGATAAATTCTTAGTCTTCTATAAAACCAAATAAAATTTCTATGTCAAAATATTTTATTACCCAACATATCCTCCTAATTGGATACATTTATTACAGCGAACCTGCAACGTGTCTAGACATTAAAAAAATGTTTCTTCTTGCTCTGCAGACCAGACCTCCACAGCTTTTATTACCTTCTCGTTGGAAGAAAATTTACGACCTTTTAAACTTTTTTCAGTTGATGAAAGAGATGACAGTCAGACGGAGTACAATCTGGTGAATAAGGGGGGTGTTCTAGTAATTCAAACCCTAAATCACAACATGAGATTTGTGTACAGGGGCGTTGTCCTGAAAAACCAAAACACCTTTGGATAGCTTTCCGCGCCTTTTCTCTTTAATTTTTTTCTGTAGAGTAGTCAGTAATGTCGAATAGTAAACTCCAGCTATTGTTCTACCCTTTTACCCAAAAAATTAATCATGATTACTCCATGGTAATCCCAAAAAACTGAAGCAAGAACTTTTCCAGCAGATTTTTGAATACGAAACTTCTTAGGTCTTGGAGAACCAGAGTGTCGCCATTCCATCGATTGTTGCTTTGTTTATGGATCGTAGAAATGTATCCAAGTCTCATCCATATTAACAATTTGGTTTAAGAAATCTACATCGTTTTCAAATCGAGCACAGATCGAACGCGATGCTTCTACCCTTGCACGCTTTTGGTCAACATTCAAACATTTGGGGATCCAATTTGCAGCAATTTTTCTCATGTCCAAATTGACGGGAACTATGATAAACGCGTTCGTATGAAGTATTCAGTGCTTCAGATACTCATTTCAACCCAAATTGACGGTCTAATAAAATCATATCATGAACTGCATCGATATTTTCGGGGACTGATATAGGAACTTGCCTTCATTATCTTCAATGGAAAATTTACCTCTTTGGAAGCCTTCAGTCCAATTTTTCACGGTTGCATACTAAGGACTGTCATCACCAAGGGTATTAAGCATATCTTCGTAAATCTGCTTACCTCTTAACCCTTTTAAATATAGGTACTTGATAATGGCTCGATTTTCCAATTTTTCGATTTTCACAATTTTTTGACGTCAAACTTTACCCTTACACTTCTAATAAGTTATTGTTCGTTGGTATGGTAACGCAATATTTTGTTTGTGCATGGAACTACTCTAGGCTAACCGGATATCAATATATCCTCATAACGAGTAGATGAGAAGGCGATAAAGAAGATGTAGTTAAAATAAAATTTCGTTGGTCATAACCTCAGAAAAAAGGACGAAAGATGGATCCTAACTATTACAAATTGGAGACCCTGAAAATAAAAAAAGCACATAAAGACTACTAAGGAGATGAGTCAACCATTTGAAGGAAAACGCCTGATCTAGATGGATAAATAAGTCAAAACCTGATAAGATTCAGAAAGGTTGAGGAAGACCTATATCTAAAGATGGAACGATATAAACTAATTATATTGATAGGTTAAGGCTCGGTATGTACATACTTATTAGTTTTAAAATCGGAAGATAATTGGTTATCCTCAGTGAAAAATTTTCGGTCGGTGTCTTGTGAAAACTTTTATTCGATAAATACTTTGCCCCAAAGGACATTAATATCTTTGAGATCAATTAAATGAATATAACATATTGTGATAAATGAAAGAAGTTACATAATTACTTGCAAAAGTCACAGATCCAAGTATCAAACTCTGGACCAGCACAATCATAATGTGACCAAAGCCCACATATCAAGCATTTAATCCAGCTTTCTCCACTTTTATCCATGGAAAAAAGTCTTGAACAGAACATACATACTGTATCAGCAGAGTCAGGAGGTACTTGGTCCATCAACTCATCATGTTCACTACCTTCATCAAACTGGATAACGTCAAGTTCCTCAGAGTTTTCTTCTTCACTATCATCCTTATTTTTCTTTGTTTGTCTGTTTCTCTTCGCAGTTTTCTTCTTATTCTTTGTCTTGACTAATTTACTTTCTTTTTCTTGTCTCTTCATATTTTTATTTTCTAAATCATTTTTGTAGGGAGAAGATGTTATGACTGCTGCTACAGCAGCTTTTCTTCCTCAGCTAGATACTTTTCTTCGTTTCTCTGGGACTGGACTTATGGCATACGGAGACACCAGACCCAAACTGCTGCGATTAAGCCCAGAAGTCGAAGGTGCAGGTTCAGGTTGTAAATTAGCAGTTGTTTGTGGTGTAGGTATTTCTACCAGAACTTGACCAGTTTCAGATCTTGATTCCAGCAGAGGGATATTGATTGTACAACCGTCTATTACAGCATTTTGTTGCGCAGCAATAAAGTCCACATCACTGAAGACATTTTTATTTAAAGGCCACAATCCAGTGACTTTGCAATACATTGTCTGTCTGTTAAGATGGATTTTTCCAACCAAATTTTCATTCTAAACAATATATCGACTTGAAATTTGGTTTTCTTGCTTTTTATGACTATACACGAAACATTAGAATAATTAATGGAATATTTAATAATATAATTTGCCTTGATTAATTTTTTTATTCAATAGAATGTTATAGAGCTTTTAAATTAAACTACGAAATTCTAGGAATAGAAGATGCTACAAGATATGGGGAATATTTATAATTTCCTCAGCGTTACTAATTTCAAAGAGATATTTATTAATAGGAAAATTGAACCGATAAGAGGAAAATTAACTCGATATGGATCTATAATGAATATTATAGAGTGTTTGCTTTTATTGAAAAGGTTGTTGATCTACTTTGAAAATAAGATATCATCCAACCTATATATAATTGATATTTAAGTTGTGTCTTTTTCTGTTATAGGGTGAAAGTAATTTGAATGAAAGCAAACCTACAAACTATTTCCCTTAAATATGAGAGAAATGTATTTTTAAATATTTTTCAATTTTCTATAAACCACGATATATAAAGGGTTATTCAAGTTTAAAGATAGGATGTAGACGGATGTAAGTTAAAATGCTTTGACTGAACCTCCGTGAATTTGGCCCTCTGAATTAAATATTTTGAAATTTCGTTAATGCTAATCATTAGATAGGATAAAAGAGAAAAGAAAACTTGTCAGAGAATAATTATTTCAATTAATAATTACATAATCTAACCTAACCTAAACTAGGGGGACAAGTAATCGTAATAATTGGATCGAATCGGGTTAGATGAAGTTAGGTTTGGTAATTATTTGATATTGATTGAAATAATCACTCTCTACCAATGTTACCTTTCTTTTTTACTCTTTCTAACGATTCGCTAGCGATTAAAAAAAATAAACTTTCAAGTCCATCAGGGACCCAACAGAATAAATTAAAATCGTTTTTATATAAAAACTAATTACTCTCTAACGATTTTTCTTTTCTCTTTTATCCTATCTAACGATTAGCAGCAACTAAATTTCAAAATAATTAAATCAGGAGGCCAACTTCACGGAGGTGTTGTCTGTCGTATGGTTAAGTCCTCTCCTTATACAACGGTTGTCAGAAAAGTCCAATATAAAGATGTCACTTATCATATAAGTTTGAAAGTATATTTGCGCAAGCATTGAGAAATTTTCTAGACTAGACACTGTATACAGAGACTCAGCACTATTATTTGCGATCGGGCAGCTGAATTTAAATCAGGCCGTATCAACTTCTGGGTCGGCATAAATATGCGACTACCAGCGATATCATCAAAAAAGTCCAACAAATGGTAATGGACGGCCGTTGATTTGAGGTTAGACCTCTAAAAAGAAGCTATCAGCATACTGAATAATTATGCATACGAAAGCTACCCGCGCATTGGGTAGGGTGTTTACTTACTTTGGACCAAAAGCGCATTGGAATAATCATTGTCCAGTTTTTATTGACACGATTTGAGTCAAACCTTCTCCGAAAAAGGCAAAAGGAAGAGTTTTTGGAATGGGCATGGCATCGGTGTTCATCGACTTTCTTCGAAACGGTGAAACCAGAATAGGCGATTATCACGTCATTACTTGATAATGTGGAAGAAGAAATTATAAACAAGCTACCGCATTTGTAGTAAACTTTTGAGACTAATACCGTAGTCAAATGATCTATTGTTTAATTTTGACTGAAATATGGACAATAATATTCTTGAAAGAATTTAATTGATTCAAGATTACGATTTTTTATGAAATAAATCATTTATATGAACCTTTATTCAAATGATTTGTTAAATTTGAAACAGCTTCAATGCTATGGTTCTTGAAAGCTGTTGGTAGATTAAATCCTATCAGAGATCTGAATCAAAAAGACAATTTTTTGTAGAAAAACTTGTAAATTGTTACATATAAGAGATGAGAAAATGATATATTATTTAAAACGCAGTAAAAAGTAGAAAATGAAATTTGAAAATAAATTTTAACTTGATGCAATGGCTCAGTTCTTAGAGCGTTATTAGAAAGTTATAGCTCCCTTATTGACTAACTTTCTTCTGAATACTTTTCCAACATTCTTATCATTAGTCTCAAGTCATATTCAGAGACCAATTGTATCAAGATTTACTACAAAAAATATTTATTATCAAGTTTCTCCAAATGAACTGTACTTTTTCACTTATGTCATACAATTGGGCAGACATTGCAGATATCTTTATTTCTAATACAAACAAATCAAGTTATCACTATTTCATAGCAAATTCTAATCCCTACAATCTTAGTCCGAAACATTTCCATATATTTCAGAAAAAGTGATAATTAATAAAGCTCTTGATAATTTTTACTCAAACCTAAATTTCACATATTCTAAGAATAAATTTTTCAAATGTCTGATAAAATAATTTACAGGTATATTGAAAAGTGAAGGCTTGCTTTTTGGATGGTAATTGGAATCCCTATGGTATTGGAACTTTTCTTGAGTTCCCAAGTAATTTTCTTCCTTTAATAGATGAATATTTAACTCTTAATAAGTTTCATATGCACAACTTTTGAACAAAATATTCGTTACTGGTCTTATAAACTACTGAACGATATATTTATATTATTATTTTCACAAGTCGATTCATTGACACCGAGGCTATTAGTTACGTTAGAATTTTTTTTTAAATCTCGTTCACCTTGAATTTCAATTGTAAAAATGATGAAAGAACAATTTGTTATTCGTATTTTCTATGGATTCACCTACGCAGTTATGAAATAAAAAAAATATAAATCGTATAGTCAAAATATTATTCTTAAAAAAAATGAATGTCATTGATCTCTTATATAAAATCATTCTAATGAAATAGCTAAATATAATGAAAATCCAAGAAACTGAAAATGAAAGGATTCGTTAAAAGGCAATCGAATAATTTTAAATTGGACGGCATTATACGCTGTTATTTAGACAGATTCACTTAATTGTAGTCCTACTTGGAACTTGGAAACAAATTATATATATTATATATTCATAACTGAATATTAAATTATAAAACGTAACTAAACGAGTAAAATGTACCTGCTTGTGAGGGAGTTTGGTTTAAGAAGGGTACCAGACGTGAACTGAGCTCTTTTTATACCCCATTCGTCTATTAGAACATCGGTAGTCTTTTATCTGACGCAACACTATCCTTGACGATTCGGTTATTGATCCGTTTATTCAATTTTTTGTGTTTAAAACCACATGCTGACAAAACTTGACGCAATGTCTCTAAAGTTGCATAATTGTATTCTGGATAATTTGCTACCGTTTGTTGTATTACTTCCTCCTTGAAGAGTTGATTCCACATATTTTTAAGATATTTTAATTTGTTTGGAAAGAGATGGACAATATAATATTTTTTTGAAAATATGAGTTTTGTTATTTAAACTTTCTGCTATATATAATTCTGACTGAAAATCTGCCACAGAGACGTTTTTTGCACTTATCGTCTCAAGACAATATTTGTTTGAAGGCGATAACTTATCGGTACAAAAAATCACGTCAAAATACATTGGAAGTATTTATTTGTGATATATTTCAGACAATGTAAATTCATATCCACATTGTAACAAAAAAATTTTTTTGTATTTCGTGTATAAAATTTATATTTTTTCGAAACAATTTTTTACGCACTTAATACAAAAAGCTAGGTTTCGAGTTGGCTGAGCTGTAATTGTAAGCTGCGTCGTAAGCTCCATTAGAATTTATTAGAGAATTCAGGTCAGTGATTCCCAAAATGGTTCAGGCGCACCCCCAGGGGTCAACGGGGAATTCTACAAAGGGATTGTAAGTACTTGAATTTTCATCTGATTTTTCAGAAGTTAGTAATATGGGGTCAATCTATCAACTAAAACTGGTAATAAGTGTTTTGAAAGTGGTTTACGAGGAAAAAAAAGTTTGATCACTTCTGATTCAGGAAAAGGAAAATGTGTCGATATTTTCTCGATTAGGGGCATAATATTCCCTCGGGGAGAAGTTGATGTTTGTTTTGATTTTTTGACCTCACCTCCCCGTACCAATTAATGTTAATTTTGTAATTTGTGTACTATTCCTAAAAATTTTTGAAAATTGCTGCATATTTCAAGGTGTGACATTTAATAAATATTATGCATTTGTGTTTCAGATTGATGAGTGTACCAGTCAATTCATGGTAAGTGTATATACTATTAATATCTGGCTATTAATAAACATTAATAATAAAAATTATTCCTCACAATTATATTTGATAAGTTAAACACGGAGGCTCAGTTTATCTCTACAATTTTGTCTACTTTTGCAGTTACCACAATTTAAAATTGATTCTAGTTTCCGCTTCTATAGGTCTTTTCAACGACTCCATGGATGACTATTAATGATAACCATCAGTTAAACTGATTCTTGGGTTATCTGTTTTGGTAATCGATTTATCTGAACATATTGATATACTTTTCCTCATTTTGCCTCATTGTTTGCCTCGCGGCACATTTTCATTTGAATTTCGAGATGCCGTGAGATGGGGTGAAATTAACAAGCAGGTGCGAGATTAATCACCAGATCATTCTTCCGAGATTTGTATTTAGCGCGAAAAGAATCGTGCTAATCTATTGTTTCTAATTTTAATTAAAAGCAGACAGGTGAGTGAACCGGCATGTTATGAACAGTTTTTAACTTTTTTTATTATCTTGTACTTAGTGAACATCTGTCAAAAATCTATGAAAATATTAATATTCATTAGGACAACTAAACTTTCATGTCTTGACAGCAATATATTTGAAGCAAGGTGTAATCAATACATTCATCACTCTAATTTTTACATTAGTATAACACGGGTTAGAGTAGTTAGCCATATGAGGGCAAACTGATCATAATCCAGTGATAAATTTCACCCCATATTAAGAGATTAAAAGCAGGCTGCCTACAAAATCAAATTTGAAAATAACTAATAAGATAATTGGTCCATTTGTCGAACAAGTTCAAAGTGCTTAGGCTTAGAAGAAGTGGAAGAAAAACAGAAATAACTGAAAACGAGGATAAAGCTTTTGGTTTTCTTTAACTGACTTGCATTACTTAGCCAAAAGCTACTTGGATAGTTAAGGATGTGAAATTACAAAGTTCAAGGAAAACATGCCTGGCTGAGATTGTGTCCGACAATTGATGGAAAGACACAAAAGGAGCCAAACATTTGTAGCAAATATCAAAAAGTTACGTGGTTTTCGGAGAAAGCATAATCCAATATTTCTATAATTTCAAAGAAATCCTCGAGAACCTTCCTGCTAAAAGTATATTAACTTAAGTAAAGACAAAGTTACGATTCTGGAAAAACAAAAATGCTTCATACTTCAGTCGAAAGTACGTACTTTTGTCCCTAGTAGCAGGGTCAAAAGTTTGACATTTAATCCATGTAAGTTGGGAGGATATTTCAACTCGTGGCCCGTGTAGTTTATACGATTTTTCTTCAGCCGATCGGGGCAGGCATCAAAAACATATTTCATCAACATTTAAACTTGAAAAAAATAAAATGAACAATGTACTTTGGACCGCATATAAAGAGAAATCGTATACCCTACACCTGCCAACAGATGAAATCCCGGCCCTGCGGGTCATGATTTAGTGTAATATATTATTTCATCGGGGTCCGAAATATCCAAGACACATTTGTAATTTCACTATAACAGCAATTTGAATAATGATATGCGGTTCTGGATCGAGAACCTTTCTTCTTCTTTTATGTAATTTATAAAGTAGAGAAAATATGAAAACAGTAAACTCAAATAGGCCCAAAAGGCGAACCAGGCTGCTGTAATGAGAGGTACTGGCCCTGGATCCCGATATAACCGTACACAACGTGAATGGATTGACGCCCAAACTTTTTCGGATTGATTTAAGTCTGCTTTTTCACACTACGCCAAACGTTTACCACACCGAAAAGTTCTCATTGGAGATAATCTTTCATCACATTTCACAGAAAGTATTCTATGTGTGCAGTTGTTATTTGCCTGCCAAAAAACTCCACCCACATCGCACAACCTTTGATTGTTGGCATTTCCATCCTTTCAAGGTAGCCTGGAGATCGGTTTTGATGAACTAGAAAAAAGCACATCTTTGACAAACATTTGTAGATAATCAATATTTTCCACAACTTTACTTATCATAGAAAAATATTTAATAAATTCTTTACAAGCAACATGAATCTATTCTATCGATCATGAACGCGGTTTTCGAATAACATGTTAGTAACTTATTCGTGAATTATCCACAGCAGCAGTGTTTCACGGCTGCGCCTTCTAGAAGAAATATAAAAGGACACAAATTGATTGTAGAACCTGGGAAAAGCGTTGAAACTTATGGAACAGAATCATCCAGTAATTCAAATGTCAATGTGCTGGTGGCTCATGATTCAGACGCTGAAGTTGAAGCTAATGAAGAAAGAACTGAAACCGAATATTTTGAGCTGAAAAGAAATAAGATTTCGCGTGGAAAATTGCTGCTGGTTCTAGTTCGATATGTTGCTATAGTGCAAAACGTTGATGAAAAGAAAAATGAGATAGAAGTGCTTGGGCCGAACTGATATTATAACAAGAAAATTGAACCTTTCAAAAAACAGCAAGGATTAAGACAAGGGGATCCCCTATCAACGGTACTATTTAATATAGCTTTGGAATGTATAATAATAAGAATCAACAGAAATGGCTTGTTATGTAACAAAAGTCACCAATGTTCAGCTTATGCCGATGATGTGGCGTTGATAGCAAAAAACAAAAGAAAGCTTGAAGAAACGACAATACAACTAAGAACACACTTCAATAATGTCAAAACAAAGTTTATGGAAATAAAGAATAAATGTGGAAGTAAGACAAAAAAGAAAAGGAAATAGAAATACGAAGTGTCAAAAGTAACAGCTGTGCAGACAGTCTTAGAAGAATATTAACATCGAAAAAGATATCTACATCTATGAGTTCGAATTAATAAGACAATTTTGACAACCACTCTGACATACTGTGAAACTTGGATAATGACAAATGAAACTAAACAGAAATTGATTATCTGGGAGAGAAAAGTATTAAGAATAATTTTTGGAGTACAGCAGACAGAGTTAGGATGGGAGAGAAGATAAACCATGAAATTTACACACTTTTTAATAAGTTACCAATTAGTGCGTTTATAAAGACAAGAATGTTACATTTGCTAGGTCACTTAGAACAGACTCTTAAAGCGATTTGCATGGAAGATACCAGAGGGCAAGAGGAAAAGAGGTAGACCAAAGGAAAGAAAAAGCATGGGATCGAAAGAAGTGGAGAGATATTACAAGGCTGTGGACTTGAATGGTCTACATATAAGTCTGTATGAACAGAATCTAAAAATTTAATAAAATATTCGATTGAAAAGTTGTAAATTTAAGTGAATTTTTGTTTGTATTTCTTTACTTATGGTTTCCATTTAACAGTAAGACATTTTATCTTATTTTGTCGAGTATTTTGTTTAATTAGTTTATTTGGAGAAAATGCATATTTCTTCAAGAAAATCTAGTTAATTGATAGTTAATTGATAATAGTTGGTAATTTTAAACATAAAAATGTCTTATGATCAATCTCATCCTTAATTAACAATTTCATCCCAGAAGATTAGAAATGGGATTAGATATTTGTTGAATATGGTCTAAAATATAAACGACAACCTCTCTTCAGTCACAGTGTGGAATTGTTCTTGAACTTCTTTCTTATTATTATTGTACTCTTCACTCGTAAAAATCTCTTATTCTGGAAAATTGAAATGTTTGATATTTTCTACACAATACCGTCTGTTCTGCAATAAGAAAAAAACTTAATTAACACCAAGAAAAATTTGTTTATTCTATACTTTCGCGGTCTCCTCGTTTTTTGGCTCTAGAAAATCAAAAAATCATTCGATTTCGATTAATTTGTTTTGAAATCTTCTTTTTTACGGCGGATTTACGAAAAAAATTATGGGAATTAAAAAAATGAAAATTTATATTGGTTTCAAGGCTTGAAAAGTTCATGAAAATGTACTCATTCACGTATAATTGTTGATAACTATTTTCCAAATAATGAGTAATAATAAGTTGTTTTTTTTTCATAATCTATACCTAAAAACGAGCAAATTGGAAAAAAATTATACCAAAAATGTTCA
The DNA here is from genome assembly GCF_026230105.1 of Diorhabda sublineata. Classification (NCBI taxonomy): domain Eukaryota; kingdom Metazoa; phylum Arthropoda; class Insecta; order Coleoptera; family Chrysomelidae; genus Diorhabda; species Diorhabda sublineata. The sequence goes on from NC_079476.1 coordinate 14,958,212, forward strand.
TTTATCAATTTTTTACAATTAAAAATAATAACAATTTCAAATATAAAATTTTGAAGTCATAAATATTATTTTTTAAGTTACTTAGTTACATAAGTTACGTAGTTTTTTTGTAAATATTTATATTAATATATTATAAAAATTTGACTTTGTGAAAAATTTATAAATAAACATTATTATGTGATTTTAATTTTTCAAAATATTCTTTTTTTCTTTGTAAATTAAAAAAACCATATGAACTTCGTTTTATGCTTGGCACAAAAGTTATGAACGATTATATCTCAAGAAGTGCATTTATGACCACATTTAAAGTCATAAAACTATATGAAATCTCCAGGTAAGATATTTTCCATATTTTTTTTCATAAATCCGCCGTAAAAACGAATATTTTTTAGAGAAAATTCATCGAAATTGGTGATTTTTTTATTTTCTAGAGCGTTTATGATAACATTTTGAGTCAGAAAACTTTATGAAACCTTTAAGTGAAATAAAAAATGAATAAACAAGCATTTTTCAATATTTTTTTCCAAATGTTCGTTTTTTGTGTAGAGTAACAAAAAAATATATGAACTACGTTTGATGCTTTGTAAAAAGTTATTAATGATTATATACGAAGAAGTGCGTTTATGATCACATTTAAAGTCATAAAACTATATGAAATCGCCAGGTGAGATATTTCTCATATATTTTTTCATACATCATTCCATACATAATAATGAAGAAAATTCATCGAAATCGGATGATTTTTCGATTGTCTAAAGACAAAAAAGAGGGGACCGCGAAAGTATTTATAAATTTTAGTCGATGAACTCAACCTCAAATGACGGTACTTAAATATCTCAAATCCTTTTCACACTTGAAATATTTACTCAAGTGCGCCGCCTATGAATCAGTCCCAATATTTCATTTGTCTACATATTCCAGTTGTTGAGTTCTGGGTCTGAATTTTATGTTATGATCTTTATACCGTTATTGTGCATACTTTTTTTTAACTATTAATATGCTATTGTTTTGAACTGATATCTCACGGCTTGACAGGTTCGTAAGAGTATAAACGTATTTCCGTAATATACCGACTTGGAATTGTTTTCTTCCATGGAAATGCTTAATCAAGTGTGACGAATGTAACTTATCGTTGAAGAGTATAAAAACAATACTGAAGACAATAGAATTGTTGATAACCGCAAAAAAATTGATGGTTATGCTAATGTTGCACCCAAGATATACACGAAATAAATCAAATCGGCGGAAACGAATGGTTACTTTTACTCTGTGTGCGTAAATGTGATGGTTAACTGAATAGTTTTTTTCCATGATGAATTTTATTTTCGAACATGGAATTATTTAAGTCTATACACTTTGCTTAAACTTTTCAAATAATAGTTACCGACTTAAAATAGGGGTTTACGTATACAATGATATCTTCGTCTGGAAAAAATCTATCTCCTGCAAGCGAAATTTTGAGGTTAGGAAACACGAAAAAGTCGCCGGAAACTAGATCTTGTGAATACACTACAATTCGTGAAGCTTGGTCGTGTTGACTACCGAAGTGTGAGATGGTGTTGCCCTTTTTTGGAAAGCAGTTTCTTTTTCTTAAAATTGATTTGTTTGCTATAAGTTTCAGAAAGAGATAGTGAAAGAAGTCGACATAAGACGTTATCCTTCAACATAACCACACCACAGAGTAAACAGTTTGTTCAGAATAAAAATTATGACAACCTTTCTGTCTATAAGAATCTTTCGTCTCCAAATTGTATGACTAAGAACCTACAACAATATTTCAGATAAAAATTACTACTTGTATATTTGTTTGTGCCTACGTCAATGCAAATGCACAGGACGCATTTGTCAGTTCTATACAAACACATATTTTGCATAGATCGACATATAGCAGTAGAGAGAATAAGAAGAGTCGAGAAGAGAACCTTCCGGGCACACTAGCCACTCTGAAGATGCCGACGTGATCGCGTTCTCGATTACGGTTTTCTCATGACACACTTCGTCGAATTGAAATTAACAACGTATATTCTTCAGAATAGTTACCTTCTCAGCGGGTAATTCAAATAGCATAAGAAATAAAAATATGTTATTGTCGAACTAATCGACTTGTTAATGAGATATTATTTTTAAAACCAAGTGCAAGTAGAAGCAACGTTCATGATCAAGGTAGTAGAAAAAATGATAAAGGAAAAAGTTCGTAGAAGAATTCCAGCTAAATCTATTTATTTGAAAAATAAATCGATCTCATTAGTAACTTCGGTAATGTGTTATTTTAAGAGATGTCAAAATATTTCATTAAGAAACTAATAAATGTCTACATATACAGAGTATTGCATAACTTGTTTGCAAACTAAATATATGATTTTGTATCAATTCGGATTACTGATTTTTCATATAAGGTTTTGTTATGTAATACAAATTTATTTTACCCGACGAGTTTTTAAAATGCATCATCTATTTATAAGAGAGAATTTTAATTATTCTCTATTTTTGTGTACAGACTGGACAATATTTTATACCACAATGTTCGCAACTTATTTTCTTGATTCAGTTTTGTAAAATTCTTCTTTGTCACTGATGCTTGCAAAAAATTTCAAGAATAATTCAACTCTTGCACTATTAACATTATTTTTGTCTATATTATAAATTTCGTTAGTAAATGTCTTCCTGGTCCGTCAAATGTTCAAACATTTTTAGTATTCTTCATTCTGTATTAAAATGTTGAATGGTTTGATTGCTCCTTTGCGAACAAAAGCTGCTGTATAATCAGGAGAACGGAGTAATCTGCTCCTTAGTAGATGTATTGCAAATAAAACACTTCAATTTACAATTACAATGAGGAAATAGAAAAATTTGAGACAGATATATAAATGTTTCACCACAAACTAGAACACACTGAATTAATTGTCACTACGACACTGTATAAAAAAAACTGCAGGTGCAAGCAAACTGAAGGAACAGAGTAGCTTGTAGCTTATACCTTCTAAAATGCCCAAAGAAACCTTACCTGAACTAGAGAAAAGTAATAAATATATACATAGAAACCATGGAAACTAAATAGTCTATTCTTCTGTACTAAACTTTATTATGTATAGAAAAGAAAACATCATCAACAAGAATAATTTTACATGAAACATAATTATTATTGAGATACATAATTATGTAACAACGGTTATTTAACAAAAAACATTTACTTCAAATTAAATGTATTGAACAGAAAAAGTGGTTTACGAGATTTTTTTCTAAAAGTCATCAACATCTGCTGTCGAATATATAAAAAAAATTAATATCTGCGATGACGGTAAAGCATTTTTCCGTTTTTTAATAAAGTTTTTTACATTGTTTCGGCAATAGGAATCCACACATACCGAGCTTAATTTCTTCTTATGTTCTATTTATTTGAATAAAAATTTTTTGATTCCGCTATGGCGGGACTTTCAGTGTTACTGGCTCCCCATCTATTACTGGTGCGCCATACAAACTATGGACCCCACTCGAAATGATTTTCCTCTAAGATGCACCAGGCCTGCCAATGTTTAGCATCATACTTGCCAGAACTGAAAGAGCTTTCTCTGCTTATTCACCTTAAATATATCTTTTACATTTATCAATAACTTTTTTTATACCACTTTAAAAAACCCATGTACTGAAGTTTGAGTTAAGATAGATTCTGCCTGTATAAATGGGCCCGGCACAAATAACACAAAGGACGATTGTACTAACTATATATCAGTCACCAGGACAATGCACCAACATTATAGAAATCTGTTTGAAATCTCAATCAAAGTAGAATATGGCTTCAGAACGGATCGTTCATGCATGTCTTCATTCTCATACAACTAAATTAAAAAAAATCACAAGAAATGAATCTTTTGTTAGTAAGTTTAACTAAAGGCTATTGCAGCATATGTATTTCCTAACAGTAATGTATAGGTTGTTAAGAGCACTTGTTCTCTAAGAGACAGATAGGGGTTGTACTGTTTTCTTACATCGTTATCGGAATGTATTGCTTTTTAGTAACAAGTGATTTTTCGAATTGAATACGAGATATATTCACAAAGTAGTTTTTGTTTTGTTATTTAAAAAAACATGTATATGTACTTTACAAATTATTTACAAAAATTTAAAACGGTTGAATTAATTTTGTACATACCTTGTAGGCAATTCTCAAAGCATAAGTCTTCTTAATAGAAGGTTGCTGCCTGCATGTTCAACCATATGGTAACATACTCTATTCTGTTGACCACCAAGGAACAATTTTAGGTGTAGGAAGAGGTGGAAATCGCTAGGAGCGAGGTCAGTGCTGAACGAGGAATGGTCAAATACGTCCCAGCCAAATATTTGTAGAACTTTTTTCTCTCGTTCGCAAATTGAGGTTGATCACTATCGTGAAAGAAAATACCTATTGGTAATAATCTTGGCCGCGTACTTTGTCCCATGTAGGAGTCCCCAGACTTGAACGACGGGGCTTAGCTTGGGTCAACGCTGGGAAACCAATAATGGCTCAAGCCTTGTTGAAGTCTGGGTAACTTAGCTCAGGCCATTCTATAGTCCGTCATGCCCGGTCGAACTCTATGTAATCTGTGCTCGGCCATCTCATATTCGCCTGGCTGAACTCTGGGCAACCCGACCTCGGCCATCCTATAGTCAGCCAGGCTTGGCAGAACTTTGAATAACTATATAAAGTTAGTACCATATATCATAGTATTATTTCTATATATGTGTAATTATTTAACTTATATTTTTATGTACATTAATTAGTAGAGTAAAGTAATAGAAATTTGTCATAAAACTATAATTTTAGTAACAATATATTAAAAATCTATTTTTACAAGCAACCAGCCTGGCCCATGGCTGCAGACCAGTCTTCGGTTTATCTAGCGAGAGACATTGTTATTATCCCAGAGTCCCACCAAGTCTGGGTCAATAACGGCTTCCAAGCTAGGACCTGAGTTGTATATACTTGACCCTGGGCCTATACTGGGACCATCGTAAAGTCCCATATGGGGTATTGCGTGGCGCAATTTCTTAATGATGTGCATTAATTGTTTGGCCTCGTGGTAAGAAATCAATTAGAAATGTGTCTTTTCTATATGAGAAAACGATCCGCACAAAGTTTCAAAATTTGTTAAGGTTTAACTTTAGTTGAGGACGAATTGACGTAAGATACTCAAGTTTCATTACTCATCACTATCGGAGAAAGAAAATCAACACCGTATTCATTGTAGGGTGTCAAAAACTAAAATGCACTGCACATCAATTTGTGTTTTGTGTTGTTCGGTGAAAATTCTGGGTACCACCCATCGTGAACAAAGTTTGGGAACAATCTAATAAAAAGGTGATATTTGCGAAAATTCTATAAACAGAGCACTGAATGTAAAATTACCGTTTTGCTTAAGCATCTCTCAATTGCGTGAATCAGTTCATCAGAAAATAAGGACGGGCGTCCACATCTCTCTTTATAGTGAACTTGATCACGTCCTTCATCCGACACATTTACTAATCATTAAAGCACACATTGCATTTGGTTCATAAACTTCGCAGATTTGCCAATGACAAAGGTCACCCATTTGATGGAAATCTATTTATTTCATATGCAACTATCATATAATATGAAAATCACTTAGAAAATATTAACAAATGATGTCTGTTGTCAATTAGATCATATTGACGATTCTCTATATTCACTGAATTTTATGGCAGCCTCTCTATCAATCAATCTTAATATTTTCGGAATCCATGAGCCTGACACTATCGTCAAAATCAGTACCATATAAACGGAGAGTTGCACGTCTCATAGCAACCGCCGACCAAGTCGCAGTTTGAAACGTAAAATATTAATAGTTGATATTTCGCATTATAAGTTTGTATAGATCCTTTTCAAAATATTAGCCGCGAAAGTGATAATAATCATGAAATCTTAACGCTGCCGGAAACATGTTACAATTTATTTCCAGAAACACTACAATGAAATATATGTGGCTTTCATGGAATTTAGCAATATTAATAAAATAACTAGCCTATATTACAAAACTTTCCGAAAACTATACATGTTCATCGTTGTAGAAGATATAGTCAATGTTACAGAGCACGCTAAAATTGAATAATGATATTAATATAGAGGAATATTCGAAATGTATGCTTTTCTAAAATGAAAAACGAATATAAATAGAGGAAATTTAAAACATTTACTCCACAAGAAATTAATAAATTCATCGCAAAAGCTCCAAATTATGTATACCTCGCAACAAATGTCAAAAATACATATTACGTAAAAATTATTGAATTTTCACGCATTCCATTAAATAGGAAGACATTCAAGACCTTGAATCAGCCATCCCAATTAGCATACCCATCAGTTTCATATTTCTTAAATTATCGATACGTCAAGTGTACAGAATATGGGTAATAATAAATTTGGATATATTATGAAAAAACAAACCTGTTACCGTATCCAGGTATATACCCAATATAGTTTTCGAAGGTCTTCTCCCATCTTGCTGAGCACGTCGGTAGCAGAAGGATGATTCTATAGGTGCGTCTCCATTAAACAAACAATGTGGAAACAAGTTTGTCAAACACGTTGATTAAAGTGCAGTTTTAACAAACATTTCTTATTTCAGCAAACAATTGTTTGACAAACATTTTCACCAAACAATTGCGACTCGGCATGAAACTTTAGTCAGTTAGGTTTTATGGAAGAATGGGTGATTTGAACCGCCGCCGTCGTCTGGCCAGCATTACAGCAGCTTATATTTTAATGGGAAAACCTCGTTCTCATTGATGGTGGCAGAGACAATTAATTTTACGGCGTTATGAATATAGTGGTGATGATTTCCGAAATGATAAATAGTAATTTAGTGTGATAATGTAGGAAAAGAATAAATAGTTTGTTTACAGAAAAACTGGTTTTATTGAAAATCAAATACAATCGCTTAACATATTATTTTAATTACACACCCAATTCCAAATTTGATGTGAACCATAAAGGTTAGTCAATTTTGAAACCACATAGCGAACTAAACTGTGTCAACGGTGAATCTCAGAACTCGTCATTATATTCGCTTATGTCGTCCTCTTCCTCATTTTCAATTTCAATGCCAAGCTCTCTTGCGTTTCTCGTTTCTGGAGTTACAAATGTCCTTGTTTCCTCACATTCCTCCATTTCATATTGAAATAATAAATTATCGATCTTGTTCTTTAAAACACAAAGTTTCTTTGGATTTTTTATTTGTCATAAAAAAATTGTTCATAGGTCTCTTTGTTTATTCCCTCATAGCACTCTTTCATTATCATGTAAGCTTCTTCTGAAGCTTACCTCTTGCTAGGCTTTTTATTAGAATTCGTCGACGGCATGCTACTCGTGGAGCTTTTTTCTGACGATCCCACACCGGTGTTAATGCATGGCGATCCCACTTGACTGTCGCTATTTTCCAATTGGACTGATACAAAAAATAAAAATAAGTTATTCCCCAACAAGGCTTCTTTTTTTCTGTGGCTTCCATCGCGGACTTACAATTTGTTGCTAGTAACTTTTTCTCTCGTCTATTAAACTAGAAGAGTTTCAATCTTTCTCTTAATCTCGGCGACATTATTTACACCTAAATCTTTTGCAATGTCATCCAATGCATTTCTTCTTTTTATTTTGTTTTTATAATCATCATTATTAGGTTCCCACAATAAAGGTTTACCTTCGTAAACGTTAAATAGCCTTATATGTTTATATCCAAAAATTACGCCGGAAAACCACTTCAAAATACACTAAAACAAATCAAACAGGTGATACGGAAAGTCACTGACAAGAATGTTCGATCTAGAACGGGAACATTCTAGACAAACAAAAATGGCGGCCCCTTCCTTCCTTCCATACATGAAATGTTTGTTGGGATAGCGTCCACACCAAAAACACCGATGAAAAAAGTTTGTCGAAATTATCGACAAATGTTTGGCAAACAATGTTTGTCCATTATTTGTCCAGTGGGGATGTGGCTTAAGACAAATAAATGTGTTGGTCTTATCTCTGTTGGTTCGCCTTATCGCTATCACACAGCACAAAAAGTTGTCGGACAGCTACTTTGTCGAACCCTCGACTTTTACCAGTGATTCATAATAATTAATAAACGATAATAATTTTAGTTGCCAAACTTTGAATGTTCACAAGTGTCTATTGGCACCCTCCACAGAAAAATCCGTGACTCTAATTTCAACCATACACGGACATTTTAAAAGAAATGAGCCGAATGAAGTTTCATCTGTTTCTCTAATTTTGGACATGAATGATACAATAATAAGCTTTAACTCACGGATCAGTACTGTACACGGATAAATACCATCCACGGGCAAATATCATCCATGGATAAATACCACCTATAGATGAATCTGATATATATTTCATTTTTAATCCCAATATAATTTTTTCATTAATTTAGAATGAATTATACAAAAAATTTATCAATAGTTTGGACATGGATGATTAAGTTAGGTAAGACTGCGTTAAGTTAGGTTAGGTTAGTTTCTTTAAAAATGATGTATTTTATTGAGCTCGAAATGTCGCGATTGAATAAATAATAAATTACAGCATATTATTGACTATTTCCTTCGAAAAATTTAAGCCAACCAAAAAGCTGTAATATTTTATGTTTACCTAGCAACGATCAAATTTCAGCGATAATACTGCACTAGTGCAAATTATCGATAATTTGCACTAGTGCCAAATTTGTCAATAAGTTACCGTAGATACCAATTCCATGCCAATATGATGATCGTCAACTACGGTATAATTTAAAGAATAACAAATTTTAAACACAGAATTAAGTTTATTTTAAATTAAATTTTTCTCAGGAAATAGTCTGCCAAAATGCCCTCTCGTGCGCATTCGCGCACTCGAGAAAATTAAATTATCGACAATTTGACATGCACTCGGGACATTAATATTGAATATATACACATATATAGGGTGCTCTGGGTAAAAACTTGCGAGTGAGTAGATGACGTGAAAATAATACTGGGGCTGTGACAAATTTTTTAATAGATTTCTTAACAGAAATATACTCTTTGTTTGACAAGATTTATGGTTTAGGAGATATGTAGATTTTTAGATCGTTGTACATGTCAAAGAAACCGTTCGCCATAAAGAGACATTCTGAAGAAAATTATCATAAATAGTAATTATTCATTGGAAATACAGTAGTAAAACATAATCAAACATTTCTAATTGTACTGCATACTGTCGAACATTGTGTTACTTACATAAGAAAAAATTGAAATGTAGAAAAAATTTGTTGGTTAGCCTATAACTTGCACTTCTAATACATCAAGTCCTGGAATACTTTGTATAATAAATAATATATTTGTTAATATAAAATTCCAAACCGGTAAGAAAAATTTGGTTCTGTCATCATATTGGATGACTTTTGCAAACTCAAAGCGTTTTGAAAAAGTCGAATTTGATCATTTTTATAAATGATGATTAGTCGAAAAATATCGAAATATTTCAAAATATTACTCACATAAATGAATCCCCGCTATATACTAACTAAACAATTTTTTACTATAATTATTTACTTTGATATTTATTGTCCCTTTTTCTAGAACTGTTTCTTTCATACCACTCCTTTCCTTGTCATATCAAATTTGAGACATCCTGTAGTTATACGTATCTACGAATACACGTATTCAACCTCAGCTGAATAAGTGACTCAAAATACGAGTATACCACAATTACGTAAGCCGTCTTATTGTTCTTAGCCGTGAGTCATAAGACTCGTAGTACCCAAGAGTAATGATCAATTCACCTGAGAGACATACCAAAGTAGGTGGTATCAATGTTATTAGGTACTCTGTGGTACTTTCAAGTTAAAATAATTGTCGATGTCTAACAACAAAAAGTATGCAGAACCGGTTATTCTATTCCAGAATGGAGCTACTACACCAATTTTCAAAAGAAGATTTTATGAGGGCGTTTAAGTAGTACGTGTCTTGAGAAATTATTTTCGGTTCACTATAAATTTTTATAAATCTTAGGGAGGAACATATTTAGTAAATATTTCACATGAACATTTGATCAAAAGTGTTGTTCCTGTTACGTTTCCTTACAATGAAATATCAACCCCATAGAATTTATGATTCAGAGCACTATTTAGACAAAATGGAAAATATTTTTTACGCTACTATAAATGGTAGTCATCTGAGTGAATTAGGACAAGCTAGAGTCGTTCGAAATAAATAAAAACGCTGTGGTGCAAATAATTTACAAATCAACTTATTAAGTATAACAGATTTAAATTGTTAATATGGTGTTTTTAACAATAAAATTATTGTGGTTTCTAATTGATAGCTGAGACGACAATACAGCAGAAATAGAGAGATTAATTGGAGGTGTTTAACTTATAAAGATGTTACCTCTCCTAGAAACATGTAATTAAGAAGTTATGGGAACATAGCGATCCTGCCATGACAATGCAACAATCGGCTGAAACGTTTATTTTTAAACACACTTCCTATAGCAACTATTTGGAAAAATAAACATTGACCCGGAGTATATTTTCGCCGATTTACGAATTTTAAACATTTTTTTGGAACAAAAAACATGTCAGTAAATGTAACTAATTGCATTCAATATACAGGGAATATCCAAGAAAAAACATTTTAATGTTTTAAATCGTAAATTCTATATATTGCTACTTAAATTTTAAGATATGATCACACTCATGGGAATATTTCAAATCTGACATTGCCATTCTAAAGTTTGACATTTCTAATGGTGGAAGTACTCAGAATGTATGTCATACGAGTGCTATTTGAATTGTTTAAAGGTACATGAAAAATTCATCTTGGTCCAAAAATGGAATTAAATAGCGAACAGCTGTTGTGCCAGAAAACATTGATGCTGTGCGTAAACTGATATTGAAAGATCGTCATGTGATATAACGAGGGATTGAAGCAAACTTGAGCATTAGTTCCACTCACATACATTCAATATTACATGAAAATTTGGCTGTCTAAAATATTTTTTTGCATTGGATATGCATACGAGCCCGAAACTAAACAAAAATTGACTGTATGGGTCTTTATAGACGACAAAATCCAATAAAAGTTATTAGCGCACGAAACACTTCGAAGCAAATGGCCAGAATATTTGAACATGTTTCTACCGCTCCTTTAGACCAACGTAGAACGATCAATTGATGGGTCATCCGCAGAACAGTCCTTGTTTGGCACCCAATGATTTCTTCTTCCCACAGATCAAAAATAAATTGCGAGGTCAACATTTTTCTACACCTGAAGAAGCGGTTGATGCGTTCAAATAACGTGTTTTAAAGGTACTTCAATCAGAATTGAGAAAAAAGCTGCGCTTATTAGTTCAAACGCATGCAAAAGTGTGTTGATCCTTGTGGGGATTATTTTCAAAAACAATAAAGCAAAAAAACTTAAGTAACAACCCCTATAGTATTTCTGATATTATATACCACTAGTTTTATTCCTTAATGACGAACTAACAAGTATACCAGAGTATTTTTTTAAAGTTTGTTAGTTTTCTCCATGTTTCTTATCTCTTCTGTCAAAATTTCATGTTAATATGACAAATAGTTTGTTTTTTGCCTCAGTTTTCAACGTTGGGTAAATATGAATAATAAGAACTTCGTTATTATTTTTGACATAAAAAACAATTAAAGAAACTAAGCAAATATTATCCAATGTACCATCCAAAGGGGCTTAAAACATTGTCGGGTTTAAATTTTTAAATGATTCGATGGACTTTTGCCTGATAAGCTACAGCAGCATGCACACCACGTTGATTTGTTTTACTATCCTATCGCGTCGAATTGTAATTTTTGTCAGGATTTCGAGGTCTAGATCGACAAAAGTTCGCTACAAATATTATATTTTACCAAAATGTACCAACACCAATATTACTGTTCCAAATAAAGTATTTTTAAGTATCTTTATGAAGAGAAAAATTACGGAAAAATGGTGTGATGCAATGAAAAAGCACAGTAAAAGGAATCCTGAATATTTTTTTGAGTAAAAAATAAAATCGATTTGATTTACATGACGAAGTCGTCAAAATTTGGTACAGACATATTCTTTTCTTATAAAAACTCTTATAAAACTACATTTAATATGTAAGTTGGTTGACACCTTTCGCTGGTTATTGGCATTAACTGAATTACATAAATCAAATCTAGGGACTTAGAGAAAAAATAGTATTTCCCCATCTCATTTTAATTATTTCCACCATAAATTTAACAAAATCAAAGACGATTGCTGCTATTAGATGTAATATAGATGTAATATATTTGTTTAAACTTCAGCACTTGGTACCTCAAAATATTTAAACACCTCAAATCCTTTTGAAACTTGATTCACTTAGTTAAAATAGTTTCATTTTATACCTAATATTCTATTTCAGATGAAATTAATTGAAATAAGCACTAAAAATTTATATTTTCTGCACAACACATACTTATTTGGGCTTTTATTACGCAGTTCACATTCGACACTTAATATCAAATAATTAGGATTAATTTTACTCAAATATCTTTATTTTCTACTTAATTCATCTAGTTTCATACTGAAATGTACATTACGAAAAGAATTCACACTACCGTTCAAAAGTTTTTGCCCACTAACTTGTTTGTTTAATTTATATTTTAAATATTATTATTTTACTGTGAATTATTTCTTCGGTGTATATACTCGTAATTGTAATTTACTCCCAGTTAACACTAAGACGCAAGAACGTGCTGTTTGAATACGAATTGTTTACGTTTTCGTCAGTCAGACTTGTAGTTTTACATTTGGTAAAACTAAGGATGTGTCTGTTGACACTTGTGCATTAATCGCAAGTCTTCATAGCCTAGGCAAAAGTAACCGTATCCTTGCCACTGAACTAGAAATACCTCGACGTACCGTAGAATATAACGTGAAAAAATTTGCATCCACCAGGAGCTTTAACGATAGAAAACGTTTAAAGCGGCCTCGAAAACCATATCCGTTGAAGATTAACGATCAGCAAACATGATCTACGAATCTAGATAAGTGTCTTTGAATACTTCTACTACTTCATCGAGAGAAGCTGGCCATTTTGGAAGGGTGGCAGTGAAATAACCTCTTTTAAGTCGTCAGTATAAAATTAAGAGGTTGCAGTGGACAAAATAACATAAAATTGGACGCATAAAGACTGGGAGAGAGTTTTCTGGAGTGATGAGTCAAAGTTGGAAATTTTTGGATCTAATAGAAAAGTGTTTGTGCGCAAGTCATGGGAAGAATGGGTGTTAGATAACAATGTGTAATCCCGATTATAAAACACGGCGGAGGCTCGGTGATGGTTTAGGAATATTTTGGAGGAAGAGACTTCGTAAAAATTGATAGGATTAGGAATAAAGTTTGCTATAAACAAATATTGAAGGAAAATATACTGCGCTCTGGTCAGCGTCTGATCGGCCGAAACCTTATTTTCTAGCATGACAACGATCCCAAGCAATCGAATCTGAGCAAAGAGTATTTGAAAGAATTGGAATGGAAGAATGTACTGGAAGTGATGGTTTGGCTGTCATAGTTGCCACACCTCAACCCAATTGAATTGTTTTGGTACAAATTAGCCAGGAACGCAGTGTCCTACGATTATTACAGAGAATGGCACAAGTGTGCACCAAAATAATAAAAACGAGAGTGTGTTACATCGATGCATCAAAAATTCAAATATGAACAATTACACAATTATATGTTCATTAAAACATAAATATCTTAATCTATCGTATTGGTTTTATTTGTTGTGTATCACGCAAACTATGAGGTGGGTAAAAACTTTTGACCGGTAGTGTAAAGCAATGAGCAATAATAGTATACAATGAACATCTCCTTGTATCTATAAAATATGCTGTCAGCTTTTGCGGTAAGTTCAAATATCCCCGCTCGTTAATAAATTTGAATCAGTAAACAAGAATCGAAACAATTCGGATATTTTTCCGAATTGAACTTTTAACTTTAAATGCAAAACTTAACTCAACTATCGCGTACATTACTAGTTTATTTAACAAGTAGAAGTAAATATCAGTTTGTATTAGTGAAAATTAAAAAAAAATGGGCAGTTTCAATTTAATATAGAATCAATAAAAAGGGCGAACAAGGCGAGTTCAATTCATTGAGCTGTTCTATTGAAAGATCATACTAAGTATGATGATATTACAGTAAACTAATTTTTTTATTGAAAAGTTACTATTTCGTCAAACCACTCTTGTATATGAGTAACAAAGTTTGTCCTGAGGAAAGTTCATTTATGTAATGTAAATAGAAAAAAAAGACAGTACCTACATCATATTATGTGTAATCCCGACTACAAGTCTAGTCATCCAACGAAGAACTGAAAAGAATAGTACGAGATGCGAAAACACATCCTGTGTGATTTATAACCCAGATCTGCATGGAACACTGTTACATGAACCAATACACGCATCCAAGGTACATTCAAGAATCAGTGGCGGGTTTGATAATGATCGATTCATACTTCATTTTTAATAATTTTCTAAATGTGAATATTTATATCAACAAGTGTTTTACAATGTGGTTAGTTATAAATGATTGAATTTATATCTCTAAACCATGAAAAATACTTCTACTTAATGATATTTTATTCTTCGAAGTATTGTCTCTTCTCAGCTAAACATTCACTTCGTTGAATCTAGAACTTTGAGTATATTTAGAGGAATAAAAAAACACCGTACAATATTAACGCCAGTTTTTCAGAATAAGATGCCCATTTCTATAACACAAAGAAATGGTTTAATACACAATATCAACATTTTGCCCAGTTATCATAAAATTTAATTCTGTTAATATGGCGAAAGATAATGCTTTGATATTGTTATCATAGTTCTAGATATTCTAGATTGTTTTGGTAATAACTCTATAACTAAAAAGAAAAATCGTGTTTCTTCACATTATATCATCGATAATAACAGAAATATATGGATAATTATGTTATGTTATGAATTACTCGCATACACTGAAACTAGAGATTTACCATAAGAGAAAGTAATATTTCATATTTATAATAGTAAATCTCCTGGACTAGAATCCATTATACTGGAATTATTAGAAATGAAATAGAGAAACTGTTCCAAAATGAGAAAATAATATGGTGCATGATTGATTTATCATCTTCACCTATACTATAACCGCTTTAGTGAGTGAGTCTTGAACAACGCATTGTCAAGTTAAGAAAAAAATATGAAATGAGCTCAAAAGCTCTTAGACGATAACTTGGTTATCGAAACGCGTGATAGACACTGTAATTGTGAGTGTGGGTTTAGGGGTAGTGTAAACAGTATATTTTCACTCCGCCCTCATTTCCTCTTGCAACGTGCCAATCGCTTACATACGTCACCAGCGCCGATCGAGATTCCCCGCCAAGCTATAGCAGCATCCACAACGTTGTTTTGTTTTACCGTTCTATCGCGTCGCATTAGTTGTATTTTTTGTTAGGATATCGAAGCCTGGATAGAGAAATGTTCTTTATAAATATTGTATTGTACCAATACCACTATTAATGCACCAAATAAAGTATTTTTAAGTATGCGGAAGGGAGAAAAGCTAGGAAAAAATGGTGTAATGTAAGTTGAAGGAATATTTTCTTAAAAAGAACAAGTAATCGGTTTTGTTGTGAAGATTATTTCGAGGTAAGTAGGTACTTTTATTTTTTAAATAGTACATTCAAAACTTACGATACAGAGTAGCTTGACACATTATTGTGACAAAACTGTAGGAGTTTTAAGGTCTTACTTGTGGTTTTATTTTTTGTCTTTTATTGGCATGGTGTCCTTACGGGATCTAAACTGATTATTGTAAATGAAAAGAGGCTTTTCATGACTGATAATTTCTAAAATTCACGTTTAACATGGAGCAAATTCGACTCGAGTATTTTTTTCAGTAAAAAAAATCGGTCTGATTTTCATGACAATATCTTTAAAATTTAACATATTCTTTTTATTTTTGTAAAACTACATTTTTTATGTAATTTGGTTGACACTTTTTGCTAGTTATCAGGCATTATATGTCTCTTCATCTGGTTCATATCACGGATTTTAACAGTCATTAAATCGTTATTTGTGACAAAATAACTAGCCATTGTAAGGGAATCTATTTGAGACAAGTTGTATAAATGACCACGCAAGAACCCTGTTCGATTTTTACCAATAAATCAACCCTTTGTCTTTAAAATAGCGACAAATCACTGTAGCCACTAGTATTTTGTCACAAACATCGGCCGCCTCCTACAAAATCGGCACTGATGACGAATAACGGTATAAAATATTTCCTTTGTAAGTTTGTTAATTCTTATCCTATCGACTTGATATAAATACCATTATTCTTGTAAAATTAAGTTGTAATCATTTTAATTAAAAACGAATATACTTTTTCTAAATCTACTTCCATTTACCTTAAATTACTTTAGACTTTTCAATGAGATATTTCATTTGAAAATGTGAAAATTGTTTATGTGCAGTGATTAAAAACAATCCCACTTATCATTGTCGTATTTGGCGGTAATTGGAAATACTGGCCCTTACAAAATTATTTTAATTGAAGTTTTTTAGAGCTTCAATTAGAAATGATCTTTTCTTTCCCGAATTCCACGCCGCTGTTTTTGCCGCATCGTGTCTCAAAATGGTAGGTCATGTATGTTCCTCGTTTATTCTTAATTCCAATTCCAAACACTAACATTCACCCTTAAAACAAAAAAAAAACAAAAAATATTGGAATTAATGTTCATGTACTCGTCAACCTACCTCCTTCGAACCAATACGCGTTAACAGACATATTCTATCACTTGACATTATTTTTACTGGAACCAAATAATTTTTTTAACTACCCACACGCAACATATAATACAAATGTTAACTTCCTTTTGTGACACCTTGTACTAAACAAAATGTTAGGATCCTTCAAGTTTCCCAAGAATTGTTCACTCCATGCTCTTTCTAACGATATAAAATTTGCCATAAAAAATTATAAAAACTAAATTATATTAACGGGTTGTGATATTCAGAATATGTATTTTGTCTCTTTCTTGAATGAGCCTTAAAAAAGAGAACAAAAACAAATCATTGTTTAAATTTTTATATTCTTAATTGAGTATTTCATTTATTGCTGCATTTGAAGAGTTATTTCTGCTCGAATCGTTTCGATAACCATCCTCATGCGCTGAAATGAGCTATTATCCCTTTCCCAAATGTAAAAATGTAATGAAACTAGTTCTAGGAGACATAGAGGCCATTGAATACATAACACATTAAATGTTCTCTCATCCTATTACTCTAAAGCGCCGAACAGCTGTTATTTTGAAAAATAATACTTTTATCATGGTTATAGATAGATCCTTCTGCTTATATTTCAAGAATCACAGGTGATCGTCTACATTTTGATTCTCAGGCACTTAGTTTCCACACCAAATCTCTTTTGAAACGGTATTTGACTTCTCATTGTTAGGTTTTCTTCTCTCAGCGTGCAATGATGTAGATTGCTTCATCGTTTCAAAGAAAGAATATAAGAGGGCCAAGTTATGACTTCTCCTGTCGGCCAATTAATTTTGGTACACAATGCGACAAACGAACATATTGTGATTGCCATTTTAGCACAAACTATGCTATAATTTAAAATGACAATTTTCTATCGCTAAATGTTTCTATCAATTAAATTCCATCCTCCGACAGCTAAAATTTATTAAGTTTCTAATGTATTCACTCCGCCGAAATAATAGACTCCGATTCTTAGAGAACGAGATCGAGCCCGAAGATTCTTCTATGTGATCCTGGCATGGATAATGATTACAATTTATAGAATCGTTGTATTTTCCTAGTTTCTCAATGAGTGTGCAAAATTTCAAATTAGTGCGCCGTTTTTAAGTGCCTGAAAGTGGAGTTCAAAAATGTGATACATACATTCCAAGCTTATAAAAGCATGTTGAATTATTACAAAATTTTATCATAATTTCTGTAAAGTACTAGATTTACAATGATAGCAGGATAAAGAAGGCAAAGTCTTTTGGTAAACTTGAATATGGACATAATCTTTCCTATGATTTTTAATCCAGTACGTTGTTCATATGTTGAGAAAAAAGAACTCATTTTGATAGAGATATAATATTTTCATGATTCCCTTTGTAAATAACATTGATACACCTCTGTTCCTGCACCGGCGAGCTTCTGACCCGGTATAAATCTCGAATTATCTCAAAGAATAGAAAAATAAAAATACGATAACAAGTGCCTAAGTAAACTCGGAAAGAAAAATCGCCGTTCAAAGAATGCTTTATTTACATACACATGCGTTACTTTACAAACTGTCCTGATTAGATTACAATTTTTCAGACACTTTAAGGTGGAGTTCGAATATTTGCATATTTAACTCTCTTTCAACTATCGACTGGTTGGCGACATCCTTCTGTAAACGACAACACATTATTTCTTCTACATTGAAAATGTGAACCGATAATAATCGATAATGCTTCTCTCGATAAGAAATTGAGTCAAGCTATTTTTTTGTTCCGTCTTTCTAATACTGATTAATTCGGGTAAAGACTCAATTCATTTTACTTCAAAGACAGCGGCGGTTCCTCAAAAAGTGCAACCCCAATGTAATATCTTCTATTAAAAAACTTTATTATAGATTTAAAAAACTATAATCGTGAACCTAAATCCAAATTGCAAAACGTTGATTATGTGTAGGGGAGATCTAACTATTTAATTCATTGGCACTTTCACCGTCATAGGCTAGAACAACGGTCAAAGTATATTCTAGCCGGTGTGCACATGAAGTGTGTGCACTTGTCAATTGCGAAGGTATTAATCGGTGTCATAACGAGAATTTTGAAGGTGTACATTAGCATGAAGTACTCAAAGACAATACATTTGGTTCGTTTTTAGGATAAAGAAAGTAAATACAAAAGTCGTAAATACAAACGTACTTTTAATGCAAAAACTGACTAGTTGTGCGGTGTTATAGGACTAATACTGCTTTACTGCTTTCACCGTTGATTATTTGGAAGCGAAGAGATATCAGAATAGACAAAATGTGTTGTTATATATTTAAAACGAATGAAAACTTCTTAGAAGTACAATAGGTGGAAATAAGTTAACCCTCGTTATTTTATCTCTTGAAAATCAAATGATTCAGGTGATCCCGAATATTAAAAAATAATCAGATTTGTCTCATAAGTTCCTCAACTTGTGATTTTTTTAGTTTTTAATGAAAGAATCTGCTAATTACTTTACTGTCTTCTCAAAGGTATACTCAAGAAATTTTTTGTGCTCACTTATCTATTGTGGCTACCAATTATTGATCTGGGTTTTAACTATCACTTTTCAGAAGACAGACTGTGTCTTGAGTATCGAACTATTTCAACATTTCATTGCTTATGTGGTAATGAAGTTGGTTTTCGTTTTTTTATCTCTTCTTTGACTGTTTTTATATATCCTCATAGCAAACATACCACGGTTCGTAATAATATTCCTTAAGGCCGCTTAACATGATGCAAGACAACGTGCAAGAAATTGCATGCATTTTCGTTGAAAAATAAAAATATTGTATAGACGAATATTGTACGTCGCTTGACATTATGCAAGTATCTTACCATTGTATCATGGTTAGCACTAATCAAAAAAGAAAAGGTAAATATCCTAGCTTCAAATTTTATTTAATATTTTGTGGGCAGTTTAAAACTGAAAATAAGGTAGGTAAATTAAACAAGGAGAAAGTAGCTAACTTGCTTTTGGAGTCGGATGGACAGAAGAGAGCGATGGTGGACCAGCCACTTGCTAGATAGAACATGGAGAAACATGAGTTAAGCTATAGAACTAGACGAGAATAGATACAAAAATTTGTTTAGTATGGATGATGGAACATTTAAAAAACCTCCAAGAAAAAAATCAAACTTAAAATAATAAAGGAGTCTTTAGCGAGACCCGTAATATCAGTAAATTAGAAACTCATTGCTCTCTAGGATTGCAACTTGCAGGCCATAAAAATGATACCAAAATGATAATATTGCCAGTGCGAGATCTTGTATGAAACAATCAGCTGAACTTCATCAGCGTATGGCTTTGATCAAGAATTACTACGCCTTGCATTACAGTGCACGTTGTCTTGCGTCATGTCAAGCGGCCTTTGGTATTCGAATTTGAGCTCTTCGCAGGCAAGCTTAAGTACTTTCTCTAGTATAGCCGATAGTCGTAAATCATAAGTCCATACCGGTTTGATTATTTGTTTGTACACTAGTATCTTATTTTTAATAGTAAGTTGTGAGTTTATTCCTAGTAACCAATATAGTTTTTTTATTTTTAATACATTTCTGCCACTTTAGTTTCATATCCAGATGTAGTCCTAAATGTTTTATCGTTTTCTTATATGGGATAATATTATTATTTAATGTAACTGGAAGATTGTTTGTCATTTTATAAGTAAAGTTGATGGGAATATTTTCTTTCATTGATTTTAATAAGCCTTTTGTTAGTCCAGATATCTATTTTGTTTATTAAATATTGGAGATTCTAGACTTCTCTAGATTCTCTCATTAAATCTTCAACAGATAGTTTTCCAGTCTCAATTGCAAATGTGGACAGTTTAATACTTTCTGAAACAAGGATGTCACAAGTATACAACATGTACACTATTAGAATCAAAACACTGCATGGACGGACCCCTGATTTAATCAGTCGATGTTCTGAATATTGGATTTCTTGTTTAACTCTCAATGTAAGAACTTTTAGATAGTATAATAGCTGATCAAGAGCAGGTACATGAATATTTTTGGATTTTTGGTAACTTCGCAATTAATATAAAATAGAGCGAAATATACCAATTGTGTGTGACATTTACTCGATCTAGGGTTAACAGACGAGCTTTTCCAGGAGAAATCCTGAAGACTCTCAATCAACCTTCCATAAATATTAAATGAAAATTTTTTTATATTCACTTATTACCAAAATGCGTCTATAGAATGTGTCCGTACAAACTTCGGTATTGAAGGAAAAATCCATTAGCCGTTGGTTTAAAAAAGAGAAGAAAAGCATAAGACTGAGGATCAAGAAAGTTTAGATCGAGTCAAAGTAAGTCTACCAATAGGGCTAGTAGAGAGCCCAACCAACTATTTAAAAAATTCTGAGACAACAATTGATGTACAAGCACTATCGATTACAATTTGGGCATGCTCTCAACTTTAATGACAAAAGAAGTTTCTCGAATTGTATGTGTATGTTCCAGAGACTCACCTAAAATGAATGTGATTGATGCGTTATCCCGTTCAAAGTTGATAGGCCCGATTTACCAACAGGATGGAGCTTCTTGCCATTGATACCTCACTATGAAACGCAACTTGAATGCATTCTTTTTCATCGCAGGGAATGAAGACCTGGATTTTACTCAGTATAACTTTTTCTTACATTGTTATGTTAAGAAAGCTGTTTACGTGCCTCTAGTAACAACTCTCAACTACACCACTGCTGCAGTGTATATTTTTCTTACATCAAACAGAGACTTTGAATCTTTATATTGCATTAAAAGAACTTCCAATCTTTTTATTTTCGTATAACTTTTGTTAACCTTAATAAAAACGAACTTTTGAGAAAAGATCCATCATTCATCATAACCTTGTAGCTTTTGAGAAACTATAACTTCATAAAAATATTTGTATTTACATCCTTAAATTATGAAAAGTATGTCTTTTGTGCTCTTTACCAGCTTGTAGAACATGAAGTAGTATATAACCCTATCTTTTATTTATGTTAAGACGCACTGTATATATTTCAGTATTCATATACATCTTCGAAAACCAAATGACGTTTTCTTTACTAATTAGTTGTGATGATATTGAGTGGTGGTCTCTTTGAATGATTTTAATAGCTGGTATCTTACGTATCAATCAGGGTGGTCGAACTTCTCGAAATTCATCTGTTGTATTGATCACCCGAGATTTAATCGGCTTCGTGGTTTGATTTGTTAATATTCTTACGCGATATTCGAAGAATTATTATAAACTAAGCCGTATTTTAGTATCAGTGTCAAGATGTTTTATGTACATAACGTTAGATACTAAAATGGAATTTACAAAGTGCTCATCGCTAAGAGCTTTTAAAAAATCACGTATTAAGGCTGTGGTTGTCATATTCACAATAAAGTTAATTGCACATTTTTTCTTTACTTACAAGAAGTCACTGTAAAAATAGAACGGATAGATTTGTCTAGGGATCAATCTATTTATTACATAGTTCTATAAAAATTGATTTTTATCACTAGCGAATTTCTAATATAGAGATTATAACGATAACGATTAAAATAATGAATGAGCAGTATTTTTTGTGTATCTTATATTTTAAACAATGAACGACTAGACTAAATTTCGAAAGGGTCACTCGACAAAAAATTTTTTCTTAATTTATTTGTAGGATATAAAAATACAGAATTTAAACCGTCGTCTTATGCTCTAAGTACTGAATACAACGGGTGAGAGCCCGACAACCAATATAGTTTCTAAAAAGGGCCATAAATGCTAGATGTCGTCTCTACAGAAAAGGATGTAATCACAGACACCAGTTGAAAGAGTGTGCTACAAAAATTCCTGCTTAGTGCTACAAAAACAAAGGCATGCCGGAATACATACGCATGATATACTGTAGCAGAAGAGTCGGCAAGTGGATTGATACGATTAACGTACAAAAAGTACAAAAAACTAATGCAGTATTCACTACCAAAAAAATCGGAAATGTTTTGGTTTCGAGTCGGAGAGTGATGAATATCCCAATCGTTCATCCGTTATTCGGAGAATATGCTTGAGTGCCAATTTGTCTATTGTGAGATCTGAACTAGTAGAGTTGATGCTCAATAATTGAAAACCCTACCAAAGCTGAAGTCATTGGTCACTTCAGTGGAATTTGAACTCAAAACTACTCTAATCCCCGATGAACTCAGACAAGAAAAAAGTCTTCACAGCATGAACTAATGGTAATTGCAAGAAAATACTAGGGTAGTTGTAGGGTAGGTGGTATACCACTGATTATTGGCTACAACAAGGCAGCTACTGACTGACACAGATTATCTCAAGATATAGTTACCTCCGAGCTTATCTCGGAGATTCTCTGGAGTGCCTGTATTGTCTCTGAGTTACTGAAGACGTCTTGTCTTTGAGTTTCTGTAGACGTGGAGCAAGTATTCTTTTATGTTAATATTTTCACTCGCTTCACTTCACTAACGACCTGTAGGTTGTTCTTGGTCAGATAAAATAATAACAGCCGCAAGGAAAGAAAATAAACAGTGACAATATTTGTTAGATGGATCTTCTCGCCATGATCTGATGATACTCAAAAGTATTTTCCAAACTGCTTGAACAAGAAAACACACACGGTTCAGCCGCATATTGCAATTTGGACTAAACTAGTTAAGAGGTTATGGATTATTAATAATGTTTACTATACATGTTTTGGGTAGAACGATTTAAATCTGTTATTTGATCTTGGAAGTCCTGACCTAAATCTGATAGAACATTCATAAGATATGCTAAAAAGAAATATTCGAGCTAGACTCCCTGCCCCAAACTCGATAACAAAGCTTATTGTTGCAGTAGAAGGAGATTGGCTAAACATCTCACAAGAAAAAATAGCTAACTTAATTAGATCTATGCCTAATCATATGAGAGATGTTAGGGTCGTACCCATTATTAAGAACTCAACTCTTAAATTTGAAATTGTCAATAACCCTACTTATGTTAATAATAAAATGGTCCTTTGCAATAATTTTACTATGTTAAATTCACATGTAAGCATATTAAATTGTCTTTGAAACTGCATTATTTTTTTATTTGATGAATAATTCGAAAAATATATATAGTTAAAATAAAAAGTTTAAAGTGGGCCGATTTTTATTCAGGTAAGTGTAGTTAAAGTCTTGGAAATCAACCTTGGAAATATTCATGAACCTACTTTTAGTTTTCAATACAATAAATCCAATCCTGTATCCTTACACTGGTTGAATTGAGCAATCTATCTTATCAATATGATATTATAGAAATGCAAAAGATGTCTCAAGATGATGGAACGACCATTAGTAGATCTCTGTGAATACCACACAAGCCGCAATATTCAGAGTGTGAGGTCGAAAGATATAATTGAAATTTGCTGTTCGATTTGTAAAGCCGTGATAAAAAATATTTCATCCATGAAGCTAGTTTTAAGCAGAATATTACTAAGATGAATAGTAAGTTATCATTGGAACGTAAAATTTGTCAATGGTTGTCGTCGTAAATCATACTCGTTTCAAGTTCTGTACAGCATTCAGCGGAGTTATTTGGATATGAGAAGCTCAAAGGCAGCCATTTTGTATCAAACAATATCATGAAAGTGAACTATTCTACCCCGATTATTTAAACATTGTTGGGAATCAGCAACCTACTCGTATGACTTATGAACTTCATGTGAAATTATTTTTTTTATCACGTAAACTGATACTAAGAGGAGGTTATGCAACTTAATCCAACATTGAGTATTATTCTTGTGGATTGTGAATTTTCTATTCATTTTTTTATTTTTTTTTTACATATTAGTGTCCGTGACAGGACATTTTGTGACAAGTCAGCAAGTCATTCCAATTTGTTATTACATCTTCTGCTGCGTTTTTTATATTTATGAGTGAGCTCTCATTATTATTTCTTGTTTTTGATAGCTCTATTAAATAGTAATTAATTTGTCTTGCAAACGTTTATTATATTCTATCCAAATTGTCCACATGACTTCTTTTTTTTCGTTATCTAATATTTCTCTTCCTACATTATATATAATAGGCAAATTAACTTGTAGTAAGCAGAGAGATACCGATTGAAGAGAAAAAAAGATTTTGTATCATGAAAGGTATCTACACAACGCATTACATAAGCTAGCATCTACGTAGTTCTCAAATCATAGCCTTAAAGTGCATTATGCGGTGAAATGTTTATCGTTGAATGTTTCAACTACAACAACGCTTCGCACAATCGAGCAAAATTAAGTTTTTTTTCTTAGATTGATCGATTTTTTATCTATATACATGGTGTTTCTATATTCGACCGATAACGCTTCACCACAGAGAAATCTCAATAAATGATTCATTTTGATATAGGAATACGAACCCTCACGGGGCCTAGTTGCTGAGATATAGGAGTGTAGGTATTACAATTAGTAATATTGTTCCGAGTAATGTTCATTGTTGGAAAAATTTTTCAAGCTTTCGTTTCTTTGTATTTTTTGTGAATTTTTAAAGCTAATACAGACTGTGTTAAGGAAATAAATAAAGTATGTATGAAGGTAAAAACTTTGACTATTTTTTTTATATATATATATATCCCCTTTTATAGCGTTATACGCCTTTGGGTTCCTAATCTCCAGGCCTGTCTATCTTGCCAGTCGTCGACTGCTAGGTTCCTTTCGGACATTGCTCTAGTGATTCCTTGTAGCCATGTTCTAGGTGGTCTTCCCCTCTTTCTTTTTTCTGTGGGGGTCCATTCTAATATTATTCTTGGTAGTCGTTCTCTTCCCATTCTCTTAACGTGTCCGTACCAAATCAACTGTTTCTTTTCTATATCTTCTACTAAAGTTCTTTCTACTTTCAATTGTCTTCTTATTTCCTCGTTTCTTATATGTTCCGTTCTAGATATTCTTGCTGCTCTCCTCCAGAAATCCATTTCCACTGCATTTAAGTTAATTTTTTGCTTTTCTGTAAGTTGCCAAACCTCGGAGCTATATGTAATTATTGGTTGTAAAATGGCGTTGTATATTCTCTTTTTTGTTTCTGGTCTAATATTCTTTTGCCACAGCACTGAGTTCAGGATCTTATTACTTTTCTTCCTTTGGTTATTCTGTCCCTAATTGTTTCCTCGTTTCGTCCTGTTGTTGTTAGTTTTACACCTAGGTATATGCATTCCTTACAGTTTTTAATTATTTTTCCCTCTAGATCTAAATTCCCAGGTGAATCTTCTGATCCTATACATATGTATTGTGTCTTCTCCGTGCTAACCTGTAGACCCCATTTTTGGTATTCTTCTATAAGTTTTCTAGACATGTACTCCAGATCTTTTTTTTCCTGTGCTACCACTACCTGGTCATCGGCATAGTGCAGTGTATACAAGGTGCTCTCCCCAATAGTTAGTCCCATTCCTTTACATTTTTTTTTCCAAACTCTTAGGGCTTCATCTATGTATATGTTGAACAGAGTTGGGGATAAACAACACCCTTGTCGCAAGCCTTTGGTTGTTTTGAAGCCGTCTGTCACCTTGTTACCTATTTTTATTTTTGCTGTTGTGTCTCTGTATAGTTCTTTTATAGCCTTTATTAGAGTGGTATTTATGCTCGTTCTTTCCAGAACCTCCCACAGGTACTGTGTCATACGCTTTCTTCAAGTCTACCAATAGTAGGTGCACTTCTTGTGATCTTACGGTTCTCTTTTCGATTATTTGTGATAGACAGAAAATACTATCTATCGTCGATCGACCTGCTCTGAAGCCGTTTTGTTCCTCGGATTCGTATGGGTGATATTCTTCACAAATGATCTCCTTTATTATTTTTCCGTATAACCTACTGAGCGTACTAGTCACTGTAATGCCCCTATAATTATTGCAGTCTTCCTTATTTCCTTTCTTGTATATGGACGTGATCCATCCTTCTTTCCACGTTTGCGGTATTGGTTCTCCATTTAGATGTCTATTGATAATTTCTGTTAGGATATTAAACAGCCTATTTGTTCCTGCTTTTATTAATTCTGCAGGTATTCCCTCTGGACCAGGAGCGCGCCCATTTTTAAGTAGTGTTATAGCTTTCTTTGTTTTTTCTTTGTTTTTTATTGGTTCACCTGTAATCCGTATGTCTTCAGCCGGCATGTTACTATATTCAGATCTCTGTTCTCTGAGTAATGAGCGGTAATAGTCTTGCCATTTATTTGGTGATATGGTGCCTATTGGGATATTTTCTTTTCTGCCAGATCTAACATTATCTATAAATCTCCACGATTCCCTGGATTGGCGTCCTCCTAAATAGGTATCCAATTCCAGATCTAACATTATCTATAAATCTCCACGATTCCCTGGATTGGCGTCCTCCTAAATTGTCTGTTGGTTCTTGTTCGTACTCCTGTGGGAGGTTTTGGTCCAGTCTTTGTTGGTATAATAATTTTGTGCTCTCGTTCATAAGGCTTTCTATATTATAGTTTGGTATATCTATATCTGTTAAATCTTTACTGTTTTGCAGTTGATTCTTTTGTTTGTTGTCTTTGATTATTGGCATTATTAACTTAGCTTTTATCAGATGATGGTCACTTCCACATTCTGCGGATCGATATACTCTGACATTGTGCACTTTTATCTTCGTTTTTTGTTTCATTATAAGATAGTCGATTATTGATCTTAGATTTCTAGTTATTTGCGTCCATGTATATGTGTGTATTTCCTTATGTTTAAAATACCCATTCATTATTCTTAGTAAGTTATGTTGACAGACATCTATCAACCTGGAGCCATTATCATTCCTGGTATTTTCACCGTAGGGCCCTATTATCTCATGCTTCGTTTCTTTGCCAGTTCTAGCATTTAGGTCTCCCAGTATTATGATTTCTCGATCGTTACCTGTCTGAGATATTAGCTCATTTAGCGTTTCATAATACTTTTCTTTTTCATCTACCCGTGCGTCTTCATTAGGTCCATAAGTAGCAATTATTGTTATTTTGCAGCCTTTTAAATTGACATTAACTTTTATTGTTCTATCGCTTATTGCTTCCCAGCTGGAGACGTTCTTCTTATACTTCTCATGTATAAGGAGCGATATACCCCTTTTTGCATGTTCTTCTTTGTTAACGCCGCTGTATATGTGGATATATTCCCCGAGTGTTTGTGTACCTTGTCCTTTTTTCTTTGTTTCAGAGAGAGCAATAAAGTCCAGTTTATGTTTTTTAATTTCTTGTAAAATGTCATCTACCTTCGTTCTAATTCCCTGTATATTCCATGTTCCACAAATCATAGTCCGTTTTCGTTGCCATTGTCGTTTTCCATTTTGATCATCCATATTCCGAGGCCTAGTTTTCGGATTTTTAGCCAAAAGAAGTTTTTTCCAAGTGATAGGGGGCTGGCCTATCGACTTGACCCTCCTCCTTTACCCGGGCTTGGGACCGGCAGTTGTGTCCAGCGGGCTACTCAATCCACCACACCGAAACACACCAGGCGGAGTTTATTTTTTTTATATTCCACGTTTAAAATGTTAACACAATTTCATTTTAGAATTCCAAACCATGATAATATATTATTCACGAATTTATAATGATAGTCCAGTCTTCTTAGGCCAAATTAGGTGAATATCTCGTAAAATCGACATACCCAGTATATTACCACGTGAGAGCTTGTATCTTGGCATCCTAAACTTATTCTCAAAACTCACATATAATTAGATGATTGCAAGTTTTAAAGTCAAGGGTCAAAGCTCACAAAAGTCGACTTTTTTACATTTTTGCAAATATCACGTTTTCTACGGGTTTTACGCTAATGGTATTTCTTATCAATATCGTAAAGAATTCAATTCTCAACATCTTTTTTTATTCAAAATTTCTGTATACCTTGAACTGTTTTCGAGATAGAGGGTGTAAAGCGCACGGTCAGAGAATTATCTGAGGTCAATTGGTAGTCCCGATCAAGAACTAGTGATATTAAGGTAGGGTATTTATTGCTAATTATGTAATTATCATTTTAACTTTTAAATTGAATTTATTTCTTCTTGGTTACTTATCTACTTTTAATTAAGTGTCTATTTAATTACACTTACCTGGCCATGTAATTAAGAAATTGTTGAGGAAAATACTTAAATTGTATTTTAGTTCTAATATAATTTATATTAATGACTTTCTACATAAATAAATAAAGAAAGAAAGAAATATTCAATTGATGTTTTTATTAAACGTGTCATTTTATTAATTTATTATTGTCAAAATTAATAAAAATTTTGAGAACAAGTTCTAATTTCAATTCCCTTCTTCTTCTTTTTTTTGTCGTCATCGTCTCTCCGCTGAAGAATTTCAAGTTCCTCTTCATTTCCATGTTCAACGACATTTGTCTCCTAGTCCTTCATGATTTCTAGGTCATCATTAATATCGGTCTAATATAATGACAGCAATGAAACAAGCTTGTCTATTACACTGGTTTCAAGCTGATTAGCACTGAAACCCCGCTTCCCTGCATCGGCATCATGAGCCACATCTACTTTTGTAGTTACATAATTTTGTATCGAGTAATTCATCTGGTGCAGGTAGTAAATAGTCATGATAGGTTCCAGGAATTGGCTGCGCATCATCCTACCCCATTCCTGGGGTTCTAAATCATGCCCTAAACAAGTTTGAATTTGATGATAAACACGATTGAGCTACTCCACTCGTTGATGGAATATTTGATAACTGCACAGGTTTATTCGACTTTGTTGACTTGAGTCAGTGCATATAATAGGAGTCCGATTCCCAGGTATAATTGTTAAAGTTATCAAAGAATTTGAGAGGATTCTAAATAAGATGCAATCAATTATTTTCTACTTTGAGTGCTATTATCGAAAGAGATTATGGATTTGATTGAATTGATAAATTTTAGAGTTATCAGGAAGAAAGATTGAATTTGATCTCTATCACGAAAACAGTTCAAGGTTTACGAAACTATTAAATTGAAAAGCTATAGAAAATTACGTTCTCTACAATATTAATGATAAGTACAATGCAAAATACAGTGCAAAAAATGTAAAAAAATAGATTTTTGTGACATTTGACTTTAAAACTTGCCACCATCCAATTATATGTGAATTTTGAGAATAGTTTCAGGAAGCCAAGATACGAGTTTTTACGTGATATTATACTGGGTATGTCGATTTTCCGAGATCAACCCCCTATAATGACTAGACTAGGAGGTTTTCACGAGGTAAAGGTGGAATAAATCACCGAGTGAATATAAACTCATTATACGCTAGTAGAATGCTATAATCTATTCAAGACTAAATACTTTTATTGGAAAATTTTGTTACACTATTAGAAACACTATTATTTTATTCTAACAAATATTGCATACAATATACAGAGTGAGTTTTATGTATGGTTCGATTATCCCTGAAACGGCTTGTACGATTTTTATAAATTTTTGTGAACAAGGGTCTTTTGATATAGGCGGAATTATGGTGGTATTTACATTGTTGTCAGATCTTTCCTTTTCCCAAATAAATAATGAGCTTTGTTTTTTCAAATGGATCACCCTTTATATTTTCGTTATTCCATTTATATTTTTCGCTATTCCAAATCCTTAAGAAACACTTAATAAACAAATTTTTAGATGTTTGTGTCCTGTTAGAAGACGTTCCACACTTGAGTACTAGACAAATATCCAGGGAACTTGACCTTTCGCAATATTGCATGATAAAATTGTTCGTAATAATAAATTCCATCCATACAAAGTAACGTTGTTTCAAGAGATGTCAGATGACAATTTTGATAGATGGGAAGAGTTTGCAGACCTAATGATGGTAAAATGTTACAATCAATACGATCCAAATTTTTTAAGTAATGTTATGTTATGCGATGAGGCCACTTTTTGTATTAATACAAATGTAAACCGTCATAATTGTAGATACTGGTCACGTAAAAATCCTCGTTGGATGCGTAAATCCCACACCCAATATCACTAAACGTGTATGGGCAAGAATAATAGGCGACAAAATAATTAGTCCCTTTTTCATTGAGGGTAATTTAAATGGTCCGGTGTATTTAGATTTATTGGAAATTAGTATTATACCTGAGTTCGCTTGGATGTTTCCAAATCCAAGTAAGTATTTTCAATTACTTCAGTATTAGAAATTTTCAAATAATAACAATATCTCAAACGATAATATTTGGCTATAACAATGCTGCCACACCTCACTATGCGTGTATGGTGAGGCACTTAAAAAACGTCGTTTATAAAACAAAACTTGCCAATATTCAGGAATTAGAAGATAAGAAGAATTGAGCAGTCAGGGATATTGAAAAATGTATTGCAAAGTTTTAAAAATCGCATGGCCTGTTGTATTGAAGTAAATGGACAACATTTTGAGCATCTGCTGTAATCGCTTTTACTGTATGTTTTCTAAAATTCGTAATTTTTCTACTTCACAAATGTAGATCTACTTCTAACATGACACAAACATTTAAAAATGTGTCTTCATTTATTGTATGCTTTCTGCTCCATGATTTGGATAAATATTTTACTGCACCAGTTTCATTATACTTTCCAGTAACTTACTAACACTCCTTATTACGAGATTTGTATTAGCACATAAATTATTAAAGAATATTCAAATTGAACTAGTTTATTTAATCCAGCCATCTAAAAATAATCAATATTTCTTAGGAATTTCTATAAACACAAAATATATAGGATGATCCATTTGAAATAACAAAGTTCATTATTATTCCGGAAAAAGGAAATATCTGACAACAATGTAGAAACTACCATAATACCTGCCGTATCACAAGACTCTTGTGGCACAAAAATTTATAAAAATCGACCAATCAGTTTCCGAGATAATTGAGGCGTTCCATATATAAAACTCACTCTGTATTATTGCGCATCTCTATTGCCAATTCAGAATTCATATCTCATATTACATATTTTTCTTGACTTTTCCGGCAACAAATTTAAGGAGGCAACTTCAGCGGCTTCTCAAATTTCTAGTGATGTTAAAGACAAAAGTCACTTCCATTTTCTATATCCAATTTTATTTGGGGTTTTAACATAATTTAACATCAAATATTTAAACACTTAGACAGGAAATCAAATTTATATTTTAAAAGTTTGAAAAGGCATAAAAAGATATACGACAAACACATTCAATGTCGTTGATAGCTTAGTGTTTATGTTTCAAGACATCAAACTGCAGGCCCTGGGTTCAGTTTTGGTCTAGAAAAATTTAGTTTCTAAATTTTTTTATGTTTAGAAAACTATATATATAAATTGAAAATATTTAAAATGTTTTACATGATAAAATTATCAAAATCTTGTTTTACGGAACAATATACGGCTAAATCAAGAAAGTATCTAACAGCAGTGATTAATAGGTATATAAAGTTCGAGCATACAAACTTATAATGGGTACATTATACAACAATCGTGGATAAACGAACTCAATTTAGATTACTTAGCACACTCTGTTGGTGCATGTTAAAACTAATTCACGTTTTAATTAAGGATTAGCATAATTCGACATTGGTGCTGTATGCTCTTGGAAAACTACCTCAACGCAAACTCCGTTGTTCATCAACTGAAGAGATTGGGAGTTATAACCTTGCATGAACGGTGTGAAAGATGGCCCGTACTGAATTTATTAAAGTTTAAAGAAAAATTTAGAAAATAAAGATATATATTATCTTTTCTTAGTAATGTAGAGCTGTTGGAATATCAAATTTAAGACTTCTTAGTGGTTAAGATTCTTCCTTTATAAATTATAACATATCCTCTACGAAATTAATTAGTAATCATTAGATTAGATCTTTATAGTTAGTAGATTTGTAATAAAATTTATCAAAATGTACTCAGCAGAAATTAATAGAGTTAGTAACTGAATACAGTCCTGTACAGGCATCAACAAAAGGGGTCATTAATGATAGATAAATACAGTAAGTGGTGGTAAATAGTAATTTGTTCTGAATATCGCCGATAAAGTATGTTTATAGATATAGAGGTTAATTATCATCGATACGGATCCATTTTATTTGTTTATAGAACAATTTATTTCATAAACACGTAGAGGTCGGGTACATAATAAATATAATTTTTTACGTGCTCACAAACTCACGGCATCTCTTGATTCACCAATTCCTCAAATTATAAATAATTATTTTCAATGTGTATTATTCTGAACAAAATTATGTTCGTCTTTCATTATGAAGATGGGCACCTCAGTCCGCTCGAAGGACAACTTCCCACAGTGTGACCACAACATTCAGTGTTGGTTAATTGTTGAGGTTGACGTAATTATATTGGGTTTTCAAATTTAAACACTTCTTGCGACGTAATACGTTTCCTTTATGAAACCACATTCTGGTTAACTGCCTTTCAAATAAATTACAGTCCACCTTTTGTTTGGTTTGAATTTTAAGAAAATGGTTTTAGATCGATGTATTAGATCAAGTTACAGGGGATTGGGTTCAAGACTAAATAGTTGCTAATTTTTTATTGTTGATACTCGTACGAGGACTGCTAATGAAGTTTTGAGATTGTGAATATGTTAAATCTGACATTGATGTCATATATTTTGGCAATTTCAATAGAGACCATACTCAAAACGTGTTTTTATACGAGTGCTATTTGATTTGTTTACAATTATTTGAAACATTAATCTTGGTCAAAAAATTGAATTAAATGACGAACACTTTCGTTTGATGAATTTCTATTTGGATTAATCCAACAGCAGTGTGCCGATTAACTCGAACCGACTTTTGGTGATGAAGCACAAGGTGAATTTCATAAAGATCGTCCAAAATCGGCTGTTGTGCCGGAAAACCTCGATGTTGTGCGTAAATTGATATTGCAAGATTGGCTTACTTGGGCACTAGTTCCACTCGCATACATTCAATATTGCATGAACATTCAGCTGACAAAAATATTTGTTAGCGTTGGATACCGCATAATTTGATAATCGCTTAGTCGATGGGTTACGAATAAAATCTGAAAAAATTCAATCGCGGTACTTCTAAAGACGTCTTTAAGATCGTGGGCGGCTACAAATCATATAAACCCTAAACTAAATAACAAAAGATGTACTCGAACAATTCGAAACAAATGATTGCCTGCTTTTATCGGAATAATAGAACATGTCGCCAACTTTCTGTTAGAATAACATTCTTCTTCTTCAGGTGCCATATTCATTTAATGATGGTTGGCGACAATTTCGGCATACTTATTTCGATCTTGAGTGTGCGAATTAAAATGATGTGTTGATATCAGTCCAATCGTGAATGTTTTTTAATCATGAATTTTATCTTCGACCAGATCCATTTCCTTCGATTTTTCCTTCTATTGTTAATTTCAGTATATCATACTTGTTCTTACGGTATATGTGGCCCAGATGAACGGTCTTTCTTCTCTTTATTGTTGTAAGTAACTTCATCTTTCCTTTCTCATACGTCTAAGCATTTCATCGTAGGTATATGTTGAGTACATGATATTTTTAGTAGTCTACATAAGATCCACATTTCAAAATCCTCGAGTCTGCTCATAACATATATGTATAATGAAAGGCGAATAACATAGAAAGGTCAATTGAATTGTAACCAGCATTTATTTCCCAGATGTGTTCGAAAAAATCGAACCAATCGCAGAAGACGAATAATTTTTTTATCACGAAAATGCGAGCTTTCACAGATCATTTATGAAAAGTTAAAACATCGAATTGATGGGTCATCCGCCATACGGATTGTTAGGCACTCAATGGTTTTTCTACACCAGAAGAAGCATTTGATGCGTTCAAATCAAATGTTTTGGTAGTACCTCAATTGGAATAGAAAAATGCTTCGGCGATTAGTTGAAACGCATGCAAACGTATATTCATTATTGGATCTCGTGATGTTTATCGTCTTTGATAAATTCTTCACTAATTTACTTGTACTTATTACATGCTAATGCTTTCTACTGTTGTAAGGTACTGAGTGCTTTTGCTCCCTCACCATGCCTATCGCCAGATTAGACGGAATATATTTTACAACGTTGCCACATGCGGCCAAGGTATAACAGATAAAATAAAAACATTTATATGGTTATAAAGTAGTAATAGGAAATAATAAAAGAATGAGATTCCACATAATTGCTGGCCTTGAAAAGTCATACCTTTCAAAACATTTTTATATTTCATTATTTTGGTTATCTTTCAATAGGTAATACACTTATTCTAGACACTGATTGTTTCAAGTATTTTGTACCGGTTTTAACTGTCACTACTCGAACGTCTCCATCTTGTCCTGGGTGAACTTCGCTGATTCTACTAATCTTCCATTGAAGGGGGGTAGGTAATTCTCTTGTAAAAGCACCAACTGTCCAATTTTGAAAATATCAGTCAGATGCTGCCACTTGTATCTTTGTTGTAAAGTGTGTAAATAATCTCGTGACCAGTTTACCCAAAACTGTTAAAACAGAAGCTGCATCTGTTTGTATCGTTTGCTGTTTCGAGGTGCGTTTGACTTCTTCAGAGAATTAATTTCTTGTGAAAATGCTTCGCGTTGCAACAATCTTAACGACAGTGTGAATCGCGTCATATAATTCGTTCAGCAAAAGATTATCAGTAATTTTCAAATCCCTTGACCTTTGACAGTTCATCTTGAACCGAAGCAGATAGGCAAATACGTGAATAAGTTTGTTGAATGACGGACCAAAAATATACCATATGGTTATCCTTGATAGCATCTGTTGTGGTCTGAGATAGCTGAGCGGCTAAAAAAGCACCACATAGTTCTAAACGTGGAAGAGATATGACCTTTAGCGGTGCTACACGGGATTTTGAACAGACTATCTTGATCATAATTTGACCTAAGGAATTTATCGATCGGAAATAGATACATCCTCTGTACAGGAGATTCCTGATTACGTTATTTTTTAGTTCATTTGTAATGGCAATTAAAACACTAAACTTTCTTCTTATTTACCTTTACTACATCATTAAACTATAAACCAATAAGTAGTGGACTGTATTTACTATTTAACTAAATTGTACTTTGAAACTAAAACATTTATCCACTCTTGCTAATAATGATAATAAACCAAAATACATAATATATAAATATATTATAAGATAGTAGCGCAATAATAATCACACGCACGCTACCAACGCCAAAAAGCAAGGGTTACATTTCTTTTCCTATTTATTTTTTGCCCAGCGTTAGCCGACGGGCGACAGCAAAAAAAAGGTCTAAAAATAGAAATCACAATACAGCTTTTTGCCACGGTAACAAAATTCAGTATATGCGGCGAACAGATTAATAACAAGAAAGAAATATACATATATACGAGGTGCGTTCACAATATACCCCCCACCTTGGAAGAATATCTTCCAAAATAAACCAAACCTAATCAAAATCACAAGTCATTATAAGGTAATAAATAAATCTTGGGCAAAGCAAGTTTAATTATTCCGGTACGAGTCCTTATTTCTGCTACTAGGCATCTTCCATCATGGCCAAGAATGAGCTTCACAATACGTCCCAGCTTCCATAGTGTTGGGACCAGATGGTCATCTTTAATAACCACCATTTGATTTTCTTTCAAACCTGGTTACAACAATTTCCATTTAGATTTGGTTTGGAGTTCAGACAAGTACTCCTTGGACCACCGCTGCCAGAAATGTTGATACATCTTTTGAATCTGCTGCCATTTATCCAGTCTGTTTTCTTCAACAGCTCGATAATCCCCATCTGGCAGAGATGTGAGTCGTTTACCAACAAGGAAATGACCAGGACTCAGGACATCAAAATCATTAGGACTAGGGGACATAGGGACTAAAGGTCTGGAGTTTAGAATGGCCTCTACTTGCATAAGCAAAGTGGACAAACCTTCAAAGGCTAAGGAATATATTCCCAAGACACGTTTTAAATGGTATTTACAGGACTCAACCCCCGTCTCCTATAAACCTCCAAAATTTGGCGAATGAGCAGGCATAAAATTCCAATTTACATTATCTTTTTCAAGATGTTCTTGTAATTTAGAGGATTGTGTAATAAAAAAATTTCCAAAATCCTTCAAATATGAAGAAACCCCAACAAACGTAGTGCCGTTATCACTAAAAATATTGCTAGGGATACCCCTTCTTGACACAAACCGCCTAAAACACGCAATAAAAGCTGCTGACGTAAGATCACTCACCAACTCAAGGTGGATAGCTGTGGTACTAAAGCACACAAACAGGGCGATGTACGCTTTTATTAAACGAAATCCACTACCAGTTTTATTTCTTATCATTATGGGACCCGCATAGTCCACACCTACATTTTGAAAGGGCAAAGAAGCTCGTACACGCAATTCAGGCAGCACACCCATAATTTGACATGCTTGACCCTTCTCGGGATGAGCCCTAAAACATTTAATACAATTTCTGGTGATCTTGCGCACTAGATTCCTGCCTCCAACAGGCTAATATTTTTCGCGTAGCGAACTTAACAAAAGTTGTGGGCCAGCGTGCAGAAGTCTGTCATGCTCATATAAAACTAATAGCACTCTGAACTTATGTTTTGATGACAACAATATCGGGTGCTTCTCATAATATTTAAAATTAGAACACTGCAACCTACCCCCCACCCACAGAATACCACAGGAATCCAAAAAGGGGGTTAGACCAACTAGCTTTGAAGACCTCACAGGCGCGTTATGCTTTAAATTGTTTATTTCTTTCAAAAAGCATTCCCTTTGTACTAAAATTATCAAGGATTGTAAAGCCTTTTGTTTTTCGAATGCTGTTGGATTGCTGCCATCAAATTTAGCAGTCCTCTTAGACTTTATTATTTTAATAAATCTTAGAATGTACACCATGCAATTTATTAATTTGTTAAAACTAGAAAATCTGTCATAATTAATAAACCCTCAAAGACAATATTTTCAAAATTACAAACATTAATTTTTCGTTTTATTTCCGAAATTTCAGACATAATTGGGATTTGCATCTTATCCCAAGAATCTGGGGGATCATGTAGCCAGGAAGCCCTTCCACCACAGATCTAGCTCCATCAGCTTAGATGGCTCGCATCCACGATACAAGATGTCAGCAGGATTTTGCTCAGACTATACATAAAACCAGTCACTTACATCTGTTTTTTCTTGGATCTGGGCAACCCTATTAGAAACAAAAGGTTGCAACAGATGCGGAGATGTCGAAATCCAATTTAGAACCACTGTCGAGTCACACCATAGAAAAACAACATCAAACTTGACAGACATACAAGTTTCAATTCTTTCAACAAGGTGTACCAACACAAAAGCTCCGCTTAGCTCTAGTCGAGGAATGGTCAATGATTTAAGTGGCGCCACTTATGATTTCCCAGAAATTAATAAAATCTTGACACAACCATTCTTATTGACACTTCTTATATACACGCAAGCACCATAGGCTTCCATACTGGCGTCACAAAATCCGTGTATTTGGATCTCCACTGGATCCAAACATATAACTTGTCGTTCAATCTCGCATTCATTTAAAACAACGAATTTTTTTCTTAACTTTCTCCAATAAAAATCTAAGTTTGAAGGCAAAGATTCGTCCCAACTTATTTTTAACTGCCATAGTCTTTGCAGCAAAATTTTAACCAAAACTATGCTAGGGCTTAATAACCCAAGAGGATCAAAGATTTTTGATATATCTGAGAGGATGCTACGTTTGTTTACTTTAGAAACATTGGTAGGAAAATTTATATAATACATTAACACATCCTTTTTAAAAGACGAATACAAACCCAATGTCTTATTGGAATCCTTTTCTCCAAAAATTACATTTTCCTCTGAGCCAGACGATCCTTGAATACCAGCAATGACCTCAGGCCGATTTGATATCCACTTCCTTAAATAAAATCCAGCACCTCCAATAATTTCTTTAACTTGTTTACACACATCAATTATTTCAGTAACAGAAGACCCTCCATAAACCATATCATCCACGTAAAATCCATGCAAGATAACATTAGAATCCTCTGGATGTGCTTCAAGATTGTCCAATCCTAACTGCTTCAAACAGCATATGGCCAAGTACGCTGCTGACCTGGTACCATAGGTAATAGTATTTAAAGTATACTCCTGAACATCTTCATCAGGTTTTCTTCTCCATAAGATTTTTTGAAGACATCTTTGTTCTGAAACCTTCCAGACCATACGATATATTTTTTCAATGTCCGCACAAACAACCACATTAAACTGCCTAAACCTAAGCAGAATATCCAATAAGTCATCCTGAATGACCGGCTCAGTATGTTGGATATCATTCAGTGACACACCAGTATCAGAAGAAGCAGACCCATTAAAGACAACTCTAAGTTTAGTTGTTTGGCTTTGCTCGTTTAATATACCATGGTGTGGAAGAAAATATGAGTATTGTTGAAGAGAGTATTGTTAAACCTTTCTAATAGTAGGTTCCAAGCAACATCATACCCACTATCAGAAAATTCGAGTGTGCCAATAAACTGTTTTGCATCTCCGTCCAATGCGCCCCTAAGAAAATGAAATTTTTCTATATTATCCAATCTTTCATTTTTGTGAACCAAAGAAGAAAAGGTATCTCTGAACTACAGCCAATTTTCAGATTTTCCAGAAAAGGTAGGAATTGGAATTGGCGGAAGTTTTGGCAATGCTTTCAGAGCCACATGTTCATTTTTACTACGATGGGAGCTTGAACCTGAAGCAGTCGATCTAACAGATTCTTTTTCATTATCTAGCTCATAGAAATTGTGTATTGTCAGTAAATTACGCGCTAACGTTGAAAACCTATAAAAATTATCCTCGAAATTCTGACGTTCTGTAAACTGATTTTCCAACTCATCCTCATCCGCCAAAATTCTATCTCATTCTGAATCGCATTAAATGCCGGTAACAATTCGGCCATTTTTTCTAAGCGCATATTTAATTCCACAAAAAAAGCCCTATCAACACCATCCGTTAACGTTTCCAAGGAAGCATTCAACTTCTCAAAATAAGTTTTAAACATTGTTAACTTAGACTTTAAACTACCACGCTTTTTTACCAAAGATTTGAACTCTTCACCCATTTTGCTTAGCTTACTTACGTTAGCAGAGAAAAAAGTCGAGTTTTAAAAGGAAAAATATTGAAAGGAAATACTCACAATCTCCCAGAACTTTTTCTTTGTGTTTTTGTACTTTACCGGTCCGCTCAAATCCAATATCTAAGCAGCACAGCAATCCCAGGAGTTTTTAGCATCCGAAACCAAATTGTTCTTATCACTAGTGCTCCAATAACACCATTCTTGTGAACCAAAACCAATAGCTTGCTGCAATAGTCCCAATAACTACGCGAGCAATGTGTATTTGCACCAAGCACAACCAAAACCAATATCCAATAGTTAATAGCCACGAAGGTTACACCAAAGCCCACTGGATTCTTCAATATCCGGCTCGAAGGACCATTTTTATGTACAGGAGATTCCTGATTATGTTATTTTTTAGTTCATTTGTAATGGCAAATAAAACACTAAACTTTCTTCTTATTCACCTTTACTACATCATTAAACTATAAACCAATAAGTAGTGGACTGTATTTACTATTTAACTAAATTGTACTTTGAAGCTAAAACAACTAAAGATTTCCTTGACATTTTTTACTAGCAAGGTGGCTGACTGAATATCGTTTGTGCCAGATAGATAATGGATTTAGAAGTTTCTGGAAATAGCAACATGTTATCGAGAGCTAATTGTTTAAGACATCTTGACTGTTGATAAATTTGATCCTTTTCAAGAATTTTCACGCAACGATACATCTTTACAATGTGCATAGTATTTACAGCAATATTTGCTGAAAAGACTATTTCGTGTGTTCGGAAACGCAAAAGAATAGAGAATATTAATTCTTGAATACACGGACCGGTTTTCAGCACGTCATTTAGTGAGAGATTTGTGGTTGTTTTTGCACTAGCGTCAAATACAACACGTAATTTAGTTGTGGCAGAAGACTCTTTGGTCACACAATGGTGTGGAAGAAAGTAGTTTGAAGTTTGTTTTGATACCTCGGAGTGAAAAATTTCTGACATATGTCCCATTAGTAGGTATTCTTCAATGAACAGAGTATATTTTTGATATAAAACAGGATTTTTAGAGAATTTGGTTTCTAGTGATAAGAACCGCCGAGATACTATTTGCATGGATTCGCCTAACTCCGTATGATTGTTTTGAAAGTGTAATCGTACTACAAAAGTGCCTGATTCATCGCGCTGAAACGTATTTCGAAAATGTTCTTCAACTTGAATCTCTTCGCGTGAATAAATTTCATCCTTGGAGTTACACTTCTCGAGAAGCCAAAACCTTTCTATTTGAGTTTCGATAATTGAAGTCTTTGATAAATTGCAAAAGATATTGTGTTGTGCTAAAGAAATATTACACGGACCTGCGACTATCCAACCTAATAGGGTGTTTTGCAGAATCGGTTGGTTCTTACCGTATCCTATTTCACCGGCTGACAATAGATTATAGAAGACACCTGCTCCTAATAGGATGTCGATTTCATTTGATATGTTGAACTTGGGATCTGCCAATTTTATATCTGAAGGAAATTTTAAATGAGAAAAATCGAAGCTTACTTGAGGTGTATTACCAGGGATTTGATCAAGAAATTGAGACTAGCCTGATAATTTGACGTGAGAGATTTGATTTTAGCCTTTGTCAGCAGGGGAATGCTGAATAATTGTCGATTAATTTGTATTGACTTTGAATGATTTAAGATCTAGTCTTTTAAATAAATTGCTAGTTATGAAATTTGACTGAGAACCTCCATCCAACAAAGCTCTACAGATAATAGGTTTGTTCTCTTTAAAATTAAAATTTTAAAAATCGTACTCTATGATTCCACGGGTAAACTCAGAGGAGGAAGTTGAACATTGAACGTTTGCCCTAACCTCGCGGGCTGTGCACCTGAATTTGTATTTTGTTGTATGTAATTTTGACTTTGATAACGATTAGCCTCATTTATAATTTATTTTACCTTTGAAACATTTTCATAAAATTCGTTTTCAAACGAGATTCTCTGTTCGCTTTATGCTTCTTCATTATCAATTTCTAATTTGGACTGTACCGAATTAAATTCATCAAATGTGAGTTCTATTTTTTGAAGTCGCATTGTTATTTCTTGGAGTTTTGAGACATTAATAGGTTCGTTAATGAAATTTTTAAAACGTGTCAATTGTGCCGTTATTGGACATTGTAATTAATTTAAACTTAAGTGTATAAAAATTATTGATTATTATTGATAAGAAATATTCCCTTAATGTATTTTTATGCTAAGAAATGAAATGTATCGTATATAAAAATTTGAAACCCTCAGAATATAAATTATTTCAAATAATGAATATCTGTCGGTTCGTCTAAGCAAAGCAAACGATATTTTAGTTGTACTTAATAGTTAATTAAAAGTTGAATTTGTTATTACCGTTAGATCTTGACAATTTTATTTATTGTTATGTTCAGATAAAAAGCTGTAATAAATTGTAAATTGGAACAAATGAATTGAGGATAAATTGGAATGGACTCACCGAGCTTCCACAACTTCCTCGTTCGATGTTAACTGCCACAACTGTGCTGATTGATTTGATATATCCGGCTCGAAGGACCAAATGTTGAATCTTGTGATGTTTATCGTCTTTGTTAAACTCTTCACTTGATAAATGTTGCTGGTTCAATTTATTCTATATTCAATGAAACTATTGGTTGAATTTTAACTAATTTACTTGCACTTACTACATGTTAATGTTTTTTACTGTGGTAAGGTACTGAGCGCTTTTGCTCCCACAATGCCTATCGCCAGGCTAGACGGATTATATTTTACAACGTTTCCACATGGGGCCAATGTATAAAAAATAAAATAAAAACATTTATATGGTTATAAAGTAGTAATAGGAAATAATAAAAGAATAATAGAAAAATAAAGTAGTGTGATTCTACATTGATCTCAATGGAGAATATTTTGAAAAACAATCAAGTCATATCCAATGTTATAAAAATATTTGTTTTTATTTGTCTATCTCAAAACTTGAATAGAAATTAATAAAATTTCAGGCAGTAGTTTCTTATTTATCCGCAGCCTCTTCTACCATAGATAAGTGATATTTCTTCTTCATTTGGCTCTATCATTTGCTTCCTGTTGAGCCCTGTTCATACCTACCTTTGACAGGATATTCATTATGTGTCCAAACCATCTTATCTGTAGTTGTTCGATTTGTTGCGTCTAATTGTGTCTTTCCTTATTTTGTCTAGTCTTTTTACCTCAGCTATTTGTCTCAATAATTTCATTTCGATCGTTATTTGCCGTTTCCATTTTTTGTTTTGCACCCAGGATTCACAACCATAAATCAGCATTGATAGTAATATTGATTTGTAGCTCTCGTCTTTGTATGCTTTATTATCTCTTCTTTGGTGAAAAATATTGTCCCTTTTGGTTATTTCGCTGTCGATTCTTCTATCATGTATTAATATTGTCCTTAGAAACTCTTTGTTCTATTTCCATTATATTTGTCTTTTGTATATTTATTTGCAGTCCATATTTCTTCATTTCACTACTACACTTCTTTATTATGCGTTTTAACTCTTTTGTATTAGCGAATATTACTAGGTTGTTCGCATACATTGGTTCGTCATCCTCCCGATAGTATTGAATTTTGAAACTTTTGGAGGGTGTCATCGTCAAGCATTAAAAAATGCGTAAGAGATTCAGAAAATGAATTTCTAGTTTACTCATTAATTACATACTATATTTTACGCGGTGTCCAAACCACATATCCTGCTTAGACCACCAGATTTATAATTTAGATTTAGAATTAGATTAAATTTAGATTTAGAACTTTGTCGATTACTAGAAGGAAAAATGTATCAAACAAGTCCAAATAAATACAATTGTCAAAAATAAAAAGATATTTTTATGAGGTTAGTTGATAAAAAGCAAGATGTGTCATGAAAATCGATACGAAATTTATAAAATCAATATCTAGATACTTATTACAGAATCACTACACAGTCATAAAGAATTAGTTAAATTTTGGATTAAAATAAATCATTTATCAAAATTGTTGCATTTAAGTGTTTAATAAAACGTATATGTTTTGATTTTTATTGTGAGAATTGGACAATTGTAGAAAACATGTATAATTCCACTCGTGTGGATTGTCCGACTTGTGTAATAAACGAGGGTTCTCTGAAAAGTTTTCTACTTCGCTGCCCTAAGTAGCACAAGGGTGTATGTGACAAATCTGGAAAATTTGACATTTAATGATAACATATGTATAATAAGGTATCTAAATCCATAATCAGGCAAATCTAAAAGTATGTTTTCAAAATTTGAAAATTCCAAATACAACAGCTGAAATATCACACATTCTACTCAAATTCCGTAAAAATATCTTGTAAAACAAGTGAGATAAAACTGTTTAAAATATGAAAATTTTAAATCTTAAAAAAAATAGCAGATTCTACCATAATTAAATCTTCATATTTTAGGCATTTCAAATTTTGTTAAAATATCTTGAAAAAATTCTGAGGTACAGCAATTTCAAACAAAAATTTTCCGCCATCTCAAAACAAAGTGGCGGATCTTGAAAAAATTCTAAAAATCGTTTACACGTTTATTTCAAATTGCTTTACACGTTTAGTTTAAAATTCGTCGAGATATCCTCTGAAAAATATTTGAAATATTAGAATGGTCGCTATCTTAAAACAAAACGATGGATCTTAAACTTTCAAACATAGATAACCTTCGTAATTCACACGTTCATTTCGAATTTGTCAAAATATCTTGCAAAATAATGAGATATAGCCATTTAAAATATTACAATGACCGCCAAGGAAACGGCTCGACCGATTTTTACCATTATTGAACTTGATTTAGGATTTGGAACAATAATATTTTCGCTTGCTTCTCACGCTTATGCAAGTAAACATATTT
The DNA here is from genome assembly GCF_026230105.1 of Diorhabda sublineata. Classification (NCBI taxonomy): domain Eukaryota; kingdom Metazoa; phylum Arthropoda; class Insecta; order Coleoptera; family Chrysomelidae; genus Diorhabda; species Diorhabda sublineata. Next base: position 15,002,895 of record NC_079476.1, read on the forward strand.
CTACAGCAATAAATCTGAACTTTAGCTTTCATTTGGATGGTATATCTTCAGCACTTTCCTTATACGTTAGAATGAACTTTAACTGGCTTGTCTCAAATAGCTTTTATTTGAAAAAACTTCACTCTTCTGAATCCTAATCTGAATCACTCTTTTGACAACGTACTACCTAACCAAACTAACTCACAAGAATATAGATCAGTGTCCGTTGGGTGACTAAACGCTGAAAAAAAAAATGATACAAAACATTCTTCTTTACCAGTCGTCAGCAAATCTGAACAAGCTTTGTCTGTGAGCTCGGACACCTAAAAGTATAAAGATATACATTCGATCTTGTAAGCGCTTGTCTACAGGTACCGGTAACCAGCTTGGTACGTGAACGTACCCATAGATGGGAAAACTGCATTAACGTCAACCTCTACGGCTCGTGGTCTCTTCTTATCTTAACAACAAGGCCCTGAAGACCGAAGGGTTGTAGGGATCAGTGATGATATAATCAAGATTGCCATGATAATCGCCGACATTCGTCACGGATAGGCACGACAAGAAGAAGGCAAAGACTTTTCCCTGTTTCCTAAACTCAAGTTTTGACTTGCAGGCGACAGATATCTATTATTTGGAAAGGTTAAAACGTTATAACATCGCTGAACTAAGAGTATAGACTTAAAAGGAGACTATGTACAAAAATAAAAATGATTATATAAAAACCTTTATTAGTTGGGAAACTTTTCAGACAACCCTCATATGCAACTTTATATCTTGACCTTTGTAGTGGCGCTATTGATTATTATCAAGAAAAGTTGCATTAACCTTGCTTGTCTTTTACCGGACAGGGTGCACTGAGACATTATGTTATTATGAATTGCATAAATCTTAATGAGGTCAATGCAAAGTTGGAAATAATTGTTTTTATTTGAAGGCACAACCGGAAGATCATATTGGTTGCACATTGCCTGTAAGATTATAATGTAATATACAGTGGCGTTGACAATGTATTTTTTATTTCAAATTCGTAATTATATAAATACAAGAACATTCAAGATCATAAACATTACCAATCTCTTTTAAAAATTACCTCAGAAGAAATAAATTTTTTAAGCTTATACGAATAAATGGAAAATCCACAGAACCACGATCGATTCCACTGGAACTAATTGGAAACTGAAAAACTGTACATGAATCTTCAAGCTCTGTCCCAGAAATAGTTTGTCTAAAAACATAAATTTTTTTGAAACTTTCACAATAGAGTAACGAAAGATGGAACTGTATTTAAGAAATTTAAGGTTCAGATTAAAGAGCAAGAGAATAGAAGTACTTTGAGGATAGCATACTATCAAATGAAGAAGAGACTGAAATAAATGAAAAATAGTAAAAGGTCGTAAAGCTATGAAATCAATAAGTGAGTTGATAAGATTTATTATTTAAAGAAGTAAAAAATAGAATATATCGAACAATAATACGACCAATAGTAACATATGTAAATGAAATATGGGTTTTAACAATATGGAAGAAACACAACGGTTATATGGGAAAAAATGTCGAGGAAATCTTTGGAAGAATAAAAAAAGTGATGGATGTTGACAAAGGAGAACTAGCCGATAACATGAAAATCTGAAGGAATATCCATCAGTAACAAGTTACATTGAAACTCAAAGCAGGAGACCGCCGTTGCACCAGGGTTATCCGATGTTACTTTTTCCTTAATTTTGTCAATGTTATATCTTCTTTCGCTTTTTATGTTTCAACTCGAGCCAGAAATTGCTTGAAATTATAGTGTTCTTTTAGGTACACATTGTCAGTTGCGTCTATTCAGGTATATTGTACTGAACCGAAAGCTAGGGCTTATTGTAGAGTGATCATATTTTTGTTAATATATTCCTGTTCACGTTTTCTTTAAAGAAGTGCCTTGTCCATAGTTAAGTGTATGCTTGTGTCTGTAGTACTTTAACAAAAATAATCCTGTGTCATTTGCATTTATAAGAATACTTGGGCAAGTCTCACAGTTTGCCTAGTGATTCCAAAAGAATCAAGCCAAAGTGTATTTTTAAAGGAAGTCGATCTTGGCAGGGCAGGCAGGACAGAACTCTCAGAAGATCTATCTCATCAACAGCAATTCACCGCCCAATAACAGTAAAGTATTAGGCATCATTACTTAATTCGGTGGAATGAGAAATTGCAAAAAATTTACTGCATTTGAACAAAAAGGAGAGGTTTTTCCACCACAGCCGGGCATCTTCTCACACTTCAGTGATACCCATGGATAAAATTCACGAATTTGGGTGTTAGTCTGCACACTGGATTCACTAGATTTTGTCCGCAACGAGAGTAAGGGTGCGTTAACGTACAGAGCTGACAACAAATGCCGTGTAGCTTGCAGCTTACTGTTAGCGCATACAATGCTATAGTATTTCACATACAAAGATGGAAACAAGTTTGAGCTGCACTTAGCGAGATGTTGTCATGTAATCATGATTTATTTCTGATAAATAATGTTGAAAACTCAGAAATTGCCGCCATCTTAAAACAAGATGTTAAATTTTGATAAAATCTCAACTATAGTCAAATCATGTCATTTTACACATTCTTGTTAAATTTCGTCACAATATCTTGTAAAACAACTGAGATACAGCTAGCTAACTGAAATATTAAAATGACCGTCATCTTAAAATAAAATAGCGGGTTTGAAATTAAATTTGTACCATAGTTGAATCCTAATATTTTCCACCTTCATTTTAAATTTTGTCAAAATATCTTAGAAAAGCTAGATATAGCCATTTCAAATATTAAAATGGCCGTCATCTTTAAACAAAATAACAGATTTTGATAACATTGATAACTTTACCGCCTATAATCCAACTATGAAATATGTTCATATTTAAACAAAAAACGACAAAAATTAATGTTTTATAACTATGAAGTATTAATTTTAAATTGAGATCATTCCCAAATTGCTTATGAACGCCACTAAGGTAAGTTATTGAACTATTATTTCTCGCTTTTAGACATAATAATTGAACCATATTGTAGATGGAATGGATTTAGTGTCACTAATTGTTAACATAAAAATTAATTAACAGTATTTTCGATTATACATTGTATTAAATAATTCTCGTAGCAATGTTAATTCATTTGAAACAGCCTAAAAAATTGTTACTTCACTACAAGATGTCAGTACAATAAGTTTCAAATCTTCAGTTCAGAAAATTAGAGATTTAAAAGTATTCCACGAGAAATTATTTCTTTATTATTAACCGTTTGAGGCATGCCACTGGCATACACTAAATATTCATAGATGATTTTGTAATAATATAATTATTACTCATAGAATATTCAATAAATTCTAAGTCGGTTTCATTCTATTGTATAAGGCTAATGGGTTACTTCCACAATGAGATTTAAATGAGTGCAATGTCGCGTTTAGATAATTGACCTCTCGATCGTGGGTATAAACCAAGTAGTCCGTGGAAAATCGTTTCAGATGAACAAAAGTTGCCGAAGAGAAATAATAATATTGTTTATTGTATATAACCATTATTATTTAATGAATTATAAATTCAAGTTGAGGGCCAGGATAGAAGTGCCATGCTTGGAAATTTACTAAGATCTTCTATTACAATCTATTCAATGAATCACAAAAATAAAAATTGAAGAATAAGTGGCATAGTGATGTAACAAATATTCCCTATTCGCATTCGTTTGGTTTGGAGTACTAGAACTAGTCTGAATACCACGAGAAACAATTTTTCAGTGGTACAAAGACTGGCTTGCTTATGTGCAACCGGGGCCATGAAATCATGCCCAATACTGCACTATAAGTGATCCCGATCTGGGACGTCTCCACATAGTACTGGAAAATGTGACAAAAAAAAACATCAATCATCAATGTTCAGAGATGGAATCATCAAGAAAAAGTGCGTTAGAAAAGGACGAAACCTGAGACATGCCTCAGGATGATTTACCAAAAAAGTTAAGCGTTGAGAATTCACCCCAATACTAAGCTGTAGAACTAAGTAGGATCAAAAAACTATACAAGAAATGAACAGAAATGCCATCAAATGGTACATGGACAGCTCTAAAGCAGCAGACAGAATTGGAATAGGAGTGTATAGGCCCAGAACCAAACACTCTGAAAGCATGGGCAAAACACCAAGCATTATTCAAGCAGCAATTTATGCAATTTGAAAATGTGTCCAGCTCAATCTAGATAGGAACTATTAGAAACAGGAAATCATCATCCTCTCTAGCAAAACTGTCAATAGAGCTTCAAGCTCCAATACCATGAAATCCAAACTAGTTTAGGAATGAGATAGGAAAAAAAATAAAGTTACCCCGCAATGGATTTCGGGACACAACGGAGTGGAGGGAAACGAAATAGCTGACAAATTGGCTAGAACAGGGGCTTACAAACCCTTCACACAATGGATATCTGAAGACGCTAGACTTAGCATAGAGTGCAGCGTGCTGATTCTGTTTACTTTTGGCAATAAGGCTCAATTATTAAATACTCATTAAAAATGATTATATTAAAACTTTATATAATGTGAACAAATTTTTAATTGATTTCTTAATGTTATATAATATAAAAAGTAAAAATCGACAAGCACATTATTATTCTCTTACAAAGCTCAGTCTCTAAACAAGAAAATTTGATTATAAGCATACATAGAGACTCTTTGACTTTTAAAATACATTTCAGCATACACCACTGGTCTAAAGTAATGCTCACCCTATAATCCAATTTCAAAATAATAGACTTTTAACAAATTTCTTTCATATTGGAAAGTGAACGAAACAGTGTTATATAAATAAAAAATAATAGTGTCCGTTATTTATTTACTTTCTTCCAGCGCTTGTTTATGATTCTTGGAAGTTTTAAAATGAGTTAAACCAAGGAACTATTGGTTGAAACTTATACATTAATCGGAAGCCTTCATAGTCTAGACATTGTACCATTGTCAGCGAAATAAAAATACCTTGACGTGCCGTGGACTACACATAATAAGTATTCATCCACTAGGAGCGGTGGCTATAGGAAACGTACAAGCCGGCTTCGAAATACCACAACCGCCGAAGATAAATATATCACGGACCAAGAAATAGCAGCTCAGATCAATGAATCTAAGGATCTGCCTTTGAGTATTTCTGTAGTGAAAAGGAGATTGAGAGAAGCCGATCTTTTTGGAAGTATGTCAGTGAAGACATTTCTCTAAACACGTCAAAATGAAGAAAATAAGAGAATTTTATGAAGTGAAGTTTCTGTCGCTAAGAGTAACTGATCTGCAGAAAATTCATCTTCCAGCTTGACAACGATTCCAAACATTCCTCGATTGCAAAGAGTGTTTGTAAAAATTGGAAAGGAAGAATGTACTTAAAGTAATGATTAAGCCGTCACAGCCGCAGGGAAATGCTGAAGCAGTGTCCTACGTTCATTTGACATCTTTGGAATATCCCAAAAAACGAATGGATCCAATAGACGACGATTATTAATCAAAATTGTTACAGACAATGTCATAATTGTACACCGAAATTAAAAGAGCAAAAGGTGTTAGATCTATTAATCGAAGTTGATATATGTAACAATTACAGAGTATAAACTATAGGGTAAAAACTTTTGACCGGTAGTGTACGTTGTCTCAAAAGATTCAAACCAAACGACCCTCTAAAGAGATGAAATTGAATTTTAAAAAACGAGTGACTCATAATCATAGTCAATGCTGTCATAAAAACTCATTAAATATAATGTAAAATGAAGATCTTTATTGAATAATACTTTTTCAATGCCGTCATATAACTTATTGTCCCATTGAGACAGATTTTATGTTTCATGATGTTAAGTAAAACAAAATCCACGGCGAAATCATTAACATTGATATAATTATAACTGATCATAGTAGCAGTTTCTGTATAGCAGCATTTTCGATCCCCTCATGAAATTCGTTATAAGACGTCATCGTCTAAATAAGCTCTAACTCTAACTATATTATTGTAGCTACTACCAGTACACCTGCTCAACTAGATAATCGAACTCCTGGACCAGATAACACTTAAAAATGCTATTAGGAGCCTTCGGAATGATTTTCCAATTTCAAAATATATCACAAACTAGAACTACCGGTTTTTTTTGGTTAAAATGGGAAAATGTTGAAAAGTATGCTATTTGAATAACTATCTAATCAAAACGAATAGTGTTACTTGCCAAGAGGACGTATATATATGTTGAAGAGCTTATCTAACTTACTACATTATATTTTAACGAGACAAATCTAATATCTGTTACGTTATCGATCAAATTAAAGATACTGAAGATGTTATCGACAAGAAGATTGCATAGTGGTAAGCAAAGAAAGTACATTTTCGTGACATAACGGATCTCTAGAAACTTTGTCAGGGTCGAGAAATACTTATATTTTAACATCAGAAAAATATGTAAATAGTAAAAGAGTTCGAAAGGTCAGTGAATATTTGCAGTGGCGTAGTAATTAGAATGTTGAATTTCTTATCACTATTTCTCGTATTCGCTATTAATGACCTACTGTCAATTTCCAAAAAAAGAAGCTCTGAGGCTATATTGAGAATGAATAATGACTATCGATGAAAATGAGTGAAGATAATGGTATTAGGAGATGGACATGGGTATACACTAAAGTCTGATTTATTTTGACAATATGGTATTTCTACTGACATCACTTCTTTGTCATTTCTAGAAACATTTTTTACATAAGTATTCGCCTGATATCTTTAACAGAGTGGAGAAGCGGATAAGCCTCATTTGATTTAGGTCTTTTCTTAAGAGACGGTTTTTGAGTTAGAGCTGAATATTAACTTAAAATCGCCAAAACCATACAGATGCTAAAATCTTATCACTGCGACTTTGGTCAGACTCTTGGACATTGGCAAACTGAGATATCCTTTGAATCTATGTAAAATCGTATAATTGAAATTAATCTACTAAGTATTCCGTTATTCGAGTAGTTTCAACTTGTACTTCACTAAATCACAAAATATTTCATAATTGATTTTCTAAATTTGCTTTGTTTACTTTTCAATTCAATGCTTTCGTTGGCAGAAATAAGTAAAACGGTTTTGTAAAATTTATAAATTACTGTTCACATTTTCAAATACTAAATTTCGACATTTCAAGTTTGTATTAATTCAATCGAATAACTGTACCAAATTAAAAATGAGAAAGCATTAAACAATAAATCAGTAAGTAGCAGAAGGGTGCGTAAGAAATTTCAAATCTATCCGACCATCAGAAGTGCTTCATATTACGTCGTTAAATTTTGAAATAAACAAATAAACAAAAAAACAAACAGATACGATAAAGAGCTGAAAAAAATGTGATATAAATAGTACATTATGCAATAATGAATTTAATGATAGCTATTAAGACTCGATGTATGGAAGTAATGTTTATTTCATTATTAGTTTGGTTGTACTCAATTGATTTCAATACTTGATTGGCTACGTTGATTTTATTTTGAAATGATTCATAAATATAGTTCTATACCACTGTCGTGGTTTTCCATCCACCACCGTAAAACATCAATTTATAATATGAAGGAAGTGCCTCAGAAGCAGTGTCCTGTATAAAAAATGGGATTTAAAAGTAATTTATAAGAAAAAGGTGATAGATAATTCAATGAAGAATTTGATTTTAGTTGAAGTAAAAGTGTACTTAATGCGTAATGAAATTCACAAAGCTGCAATTATTGCCAAATTGGAAAATGGCTGGTCTATTAGAAGACTGAAAAATCATCTAGGTCTCAATGCGAGTATCATATCCAGAGTGAAGAAGTGATGGGAATAAGACAGGCCTTTGAGCCGAAACGTTGGGTCTGGAGGAAGAAAAAATTTCAATTGACATACAAGATGTTACTTTATTATTATTAATTAGTTTTTTAAGAGAACATCCCTTTGAATCGGTTGCTAGTCCTAAGGCATGTAGACGAATTAAAGTTTCGGATTTGAAAAACTGTGCAAGTGCTAGGAAAGCATTGCTTTCATATGAGTACAGGCAATCCAGAGTTGTGCTTGCTAGGTATATGGAGTTTAAAAGAACCCAAAATAGCGATAAACATAAGAATATAGCGATAGAGAAATATATACTCGAGAAGCTTAATTTCAAATACAGTTAACACCAAAATGGACGAGAAGAAAAAATTACTCAAAGGGTCCACGCAGTATACAGAGCAGCCAGATGGCCAAGAGGAGGAAGAGAAAAGATGAATCTGACAAAAGCTGATGAAGAAAAATTTAACACCTCCGAAAGAAAAATGATAAGAAGAATATATAGGACAAAATAGATAAGTGACGGACAATATAGAATCCTTATGAACACTGAAATTAGCGAAATCTCAAATGAAGAGACTATCACCAGATTTATAAAATCGCAGCTAACGCCATTTATGGGACACTTGAAATGAAGGAAAAACAATCACAGAATGAAAACCCTTAGGAAACCAACCCAGGGAAAAAAAGTCAATGGGAAAGACAAGTAACAAGTGATTGTAACAACGTGTGAATCCGTGGATGGTGACGTAATACCTAGGACAAGAAAATTGAAGATTAATAGCGGAAAAATGCAATGTAAATAAAAACAAAAATGATTTTGAATTGAACGTGAATTGACTAACCACAAGAATTGAGTCAAAGAGTTCTTGATTGAGTGTTAACTATTCGTTTTGGAATGTACAATCGATTGTGTATATTCTTCCCTCGCTTATCCTTGTCGGAATCATCTCAGTTGAATTTGTAGGTTGCTCTCTAGGTTTTTTATTTAATATTTATCTGTAAGATTCGTTTTTAATATGCTCTTATCGGGTATTCTCTTCAATTTTTTTGAAGGAATCTTTTTTTTAATGTTTTCATGAATTATATCACCACAAAAAAATCTTTTGCTCTACTTTTGAATTTAATGAATATATTTAATTTTTGGACAGTTATTTATCAGAAGGTTTTTTGGATGAGTAGTCTTTATGTTATACCGAAAACACTGTTTACACTACAAATACAACGATACATACACATACATTATTCGATGTTCAGACTCGCCCCAGACAGTGTAATTGCGACTGTTGGTGTAGTAGTGGTGTAAACAGTGTATTCAGTATAAATATCACCAACAGTTCCAAATATTCCAGCTTAGTAACTCTTTCTGTGACTTTTTTATAACATGTTGGTTACGCTATTAAAGCGCGTAGATAATTAGGCAATTTGTAAATTATTTTTTAATCAGCTCATTTTCAGTAAAACATCTTGCTTGAAGCACAATGAATTGTGAATGATTCCAATTAAATTGAGAAGTATTTTATTTCTGAAATTCAGTTAAGTTGCCAGTTTTCTCCTGGCCTATGAAATATGGTCTTTTCTTCCTATGAATCCCGTTTGCAACTTCACTACATGCACCCTCGCTTCGAGATATCCAACAGAGTTTGTTTATTGTCCTCCAAACAAAAATAAACAACTACTACTCTGACCATATGCCGCCACGATAATTGAACGTGATCGAAGTAAAAATTTCAATTTGTATTGATTTTTCCAATGTCATTTTTCACGTTGAGTGAATAATAAGAAATTTAAAAAAATATTACAAATTAATTACTTTATTCTCCGAGGTGAAACCTAAAAATTATCTTATCTTCTATAAATGTAATCTCGAGAATGTACATCAATCAATAACAAACTTTTTCACTGTCATTTCGCCTAGTATTACAAATACTACTCATTACATTTGATTGCTTGTTACTAACACACGACAGATCGTTTACTCGATATAATTGCAGGTTTTGTTACAATTTATTTCAATTATCATCCTTATGAAGTCGATTTAGTTTAGATTATATTTCTTACAGAATCAATGCGTCAATCTGCACAGCCGTGATCGTATAATTTATCTTAACTATTGAATGCTGCAGGACTGGTTTAAGACATACTATTTATATATTACTCGTTTGTAGTGGAGTTTGTATAGTGGAGATAAATTAATACAAAAAAATGGAACAAAATCGTCCATAACATAAAAATTTAAATCAGTCGTTTATTTCCAGGATCACATTTTGAGATAAAAAGACTTTAACAAATCCGTTGTTTACTAAACTTAATTTACCTCATAAGGAAAACAGCAATGTGACTCATAACACCCCACAGGTGGGGTCTTTTGAACTACCCAACGGGGTCACTAGTGCCATTGGGTTATCATACAAACTTTATCACATTAAAACATAGAAACAATAACATAACGACATATTTAAGATTCCTCATAGAAAAAAAAAAAACAAAACGAAACTAGGCTGCGTTTACGATAAAATAATCTTTGAACTTCTTCCAAGGAAGTATAAACATCACAGGAACTGAGTTTGAAGTTGCTGATAAGGTCACAATTACTTTTACATTTACATAACAGAGCTAACACTATACTTTTCTTCAGCTGCTATTATTTTACCTAGTTTCAAGACTTTTTGAATATTAGTTTAATCGATGTTGCTTATTCTCTAAGCTGAGAGTTGATACTTGTCCATAACTGTACCTAGTTTGTCATAAAGCAACCGAAGTTTGTTTCTCTTAAGAAATGTGGTGAGTCAATCCTTTGCAGCTAATTTATTTTCCTGTCAGCTATAGGGTATTTATTGATTATATTTGATCGCGCATTCATAAGCAAGCACTCGTTCATCTGATTGACTCAACCAGACAATATAAAAGAAACTTCCATAAGACAGAGATTTTTATCCTCAATTGAAAAAACTTGGCTTGTATTCATGTCCTCCCTGAACACATTTTCTTTTCATTGGCATCTTTGCGGATTTTTTAACTGTAAGAACTTGTTTTATCAATTATTTAAACACGATCAGCTTTTTATTTGTAAATTCGCACCCCAAAATTAAAAACATTCAAGCGTACCATGACTAAATATTAGGGATCATATGAACATGACCCATTTGACTCCAAGTATTTTGTCTCAAATGAACCGAATTCCATCTAATGTGTTAAATAATTGAAAATAATTTATTTATGAAACTTGAAACATTAACAGTAATCATGTTAAAATAAAAATACACTTACTTGATGACCCTATGATAATATTCGTAGTTTTTAAACCAAACTTCAATAGCACGATGTTCTTTTATTTTCCAACTTCCAAGATCACGTGCTGTTACTCAAAACGAATGCCGGTGAGCGACTAATGCAAGTGGTGAGCTCTAGACCCTACAGCTCAACAGATCAGACTCCGCTCTACCCTATATCAGAAACTTTTTAAGCATTTGATGTTTCGTTTGTTTCTTTCTTCTGGCCACTGGTGGACCACCTACTAGAATTGGTACAGTTCTAAACCATTTGGTTCACGATACGTGAATACCTACAGCATATGCCTAATTATTATTGACATAGTGCACTTATTCACAACTGGACCGAATTTTTTTTGATCAATGAAAATAAGCCGCTTAAAAAATCCTAACCGTAAATGGCAACGTCAACGAAATGTATTATTTCTCTCGAACTTATTACTCAATTTAAGAAGAGCTCCGAGCTGAATGTGAACTGACTAATATTGACCAGGACATTTAAAAACTGATTAAACTTTGTGAAGACTGTGAAAAGTCCCTCTCCAAACCAGCTACTGGGATGAACCAGTCCTCATACTCTGTCATGCTTCCCGTCTTAAGGTGATAATTGACGGGGCAGTACCTGTCAAAAGACCGACCATCAGTTGAATGTCGTTTCTAGATATATCGAGAAATTCTTTAATAATTTTAGCTGATATGATTACGAATATAGTTGAACTAACTAACAGCTAAATTTGCACTGGGATATCTGGAGCTTGATTCTAATTTTGAAATAATTGCCAGGCATGCCGATTTCTGGAGCTGAATCTACATCGTAGTTTTGGGGGTTTTTTTTATCCCTATAGTATCCAACATAACGCCTTAAGAAATTTTGAATGGCAAAATGATATCAAGTACCTAATGCAACTTTGCCTTTTTTCATTGATTCCAATTATTTTCTTATGGAAAAAACTTTTTCAGATTCATTGGTTAGGATATAAGCACATCTTCGTAAATCTGCTTAACTCTTAACCCTTTTCAATATAGGTACTTGATGATGGTTCCATACTTCAATTTTTCGATTTTTACAATTTCGGTGGACATCTTTTTTCTTTTAATTTATTGCGTAACTCGGGTTTACTTCTTTTGATGTCAAACTTTACACTGACACTTCTAATAAGTTATTGTTCGTTGCTATGGTAACGTAATATTTTGTTTATGCCTGGAACTGGTCTAGGCTAACTAGATACCAATACATCCTCGTACATATATTTTCTAATCATTTTCCAGTGTCCTTGACAATATCCGATTTCTTTTCCCATCCATACTTCAAATAAACTAGTTGTTCTTTCAACATTCACAGACCCTCTAGTTGGTCCAACATGCTTCTTCTCACAATCATTACAGATATAGAAAAAATATCGTCCAAACACGAACATTTTCTTTTTTGTTGTGAAAGATTAAGCGACATTCTATATTTAAACTAATCACTTTAGAAATTAAATTTTATACGCATTTTACTATTATAGCTACTATTCTTTTAACTAAGTTTTAACTAACATTTTTCACACAAATTTAATAGGCTTGATGCGATTTAACATGTGGAGTTGACTATCCAGAAGTTACAAGTCCATGACAACGCGTTGATGGGGCCTGATTGGCGCCAAGTTCAAATCGTTACGCGGCTGATTTGAATAAAATCTATGTATTTATTTAGCACACAAATGCTAACTTGCTTTTTGATATTGAACTGGGAGAGATTTCAGTCATATTCTTTTCAATACAGATAATCAACTTTCAGACGTAGAAAATAATCACCATAAATTCCGAAAACTTTCTAAATGACCAATTAGATATCAATCAAGCTCTTCTTTGCTTAACTTATTTTGTTAGCAATTTTTTGTGTTTGAATTACCTAGAACCGCTTTTTTGTTAAAAACTACTTATTAAGTCACCATGTTACTAACGTTTGATAAAACCATAACGTGGCGAAACAAGTGTCGTTTGAAACATATTTGGACACACTGAAGAAACATAGTGAATATCGAAACATTTGTTTTTTTTCAATTGTTTAAGTTAAGTTCGGTCACTGCTTATTGATTATTCTTTTGTTAGGCCGTAAAATTTTCAAATAACTCATACTGTTTTTTGGGATATATACAAAAAAATTGAAACTTACAATTCAATAACAAATTGGTAATTTCAGTATTTTAAAAGATGTATACTAGAATAAGAAAAGGTATATGTTGAAGTTGGTGCGTTACTATTCGTGACGATTTTTAATCCGTTGAGATAAAGATGCGCCAACTCCGGACGGGGATATTTAAGGTAAACGAGAAGGTAGTCCAAGTACATAATACTACTCATGACGGATTCATTAAGACTATTACCCGGAATTTAGTACCTAGTCCACGTAGTAATGCTGGAAAATCCAAAAATTGAAAGATAAATTTTCTAAATCTTCTAAATATTTAATTATAATTTAATATTTAATTATTTAACTAATTCTTCTGCTTGGTAGTTCTTAGCTCAGGAATGGACAAAGCATTGTTTGAATCACTGCAAAAAATGCGAAATACCAAGTAAAACCAAAGGCATGCTTACTGCAACTGATCTGTTCATTCATAAAAATGCTCGTCCACATAGAGCTGTTTTAACAAATGAGATTTGATTGGTGATTAATTGATCACCCACTGTACCCCTCAAATAATCCCTGTTCTCTGGTGATCGTTCTGGCAACGACGAAGAGCTAAAGACGTCTGTCATATGCTAGTTCCATTCATAAGAGGTAGAGCTGTACAGCAGATGAACATAAGAGTGAGTTCTGTTTTTGAAGGGTGGCTAAACTTACCTTCTGAATAAACTTTGTACTTCATGGACACACTGCATATTCATTAAGTTATACTTCTTTTGCAGACACACCGACATTTGGAAGAACAACAGCACGAAATCTGATATCGCTCAGTTTTTTGATAAATATTTTAATCAAATGGTGAAGAATTCTATCATTTCTTCTGTTAATTATTCGAATAATGTATTGACTTTGATTCGCACTGGAGCTGAGTACATTATACTTACATAATATGTAGGTTGCCGGAAGTTTGGTGTTTATTATATTTATTTACAGGAAAATTACTTGTTTGAACGAATTTCTTAACAAGGCTTGGTTTGAAATCAAGCAAATATATCAATGTACGATATTATCGAACTATTCAATCAGAATGTAGAATGACATTACTTATCAGCATTGATAATGACAGAATGTAGTTACGAAATAAAAATTCAGTATTGTTTTTTTCATTCTGTATTTTCTATATAATGTATCGTTTTTTACTTGATTATTATTGTGTTACTGGTTTAATGCAATTCACCGCCGTAAATTATACAATGTGGTCCATATATATAAGTAAATTCAAATTTAGCGTTATTATGTATTATATACAAAAAACCTGGAGTAGGTCGATTTTTATTCTTAAATAGACCGTATTTTATGCTTATGTTTTGAACTTTATATGAAACAAGCATCACTTTATATTTTAGATATTATTTAAAATTTTCTTGAAATAAATATATCAGTAGGCTTCCAATTTCATTATACAGGGTTACCCAGCAGATTCTCCTTATTTGAAGAATCTCAAATCTGTTTATTTTATGTATTTGTTGACATTGAGTGAAGCCCAAAGATTTGTACTATACTATATGTATATCCTGTATGTATATACTATAGACTCAAATAAATAGAGGTAACTTTTAATTTTCTACTTTATTACGCTTTCTAAATATAGCATATCGAGAGGAATCATGTAGTTGACATTGTATAAAGTAAGTTAATCAAATTAGACGTTCACCCTATACCAAAAAGATGTTGAATATCAACAAAAAAAGAAAGATTTAGTATTGGTTAATCAACAAGTAATCTCTTACAAACACCTTTTTCTTCTACTTGTTTATCGAAGACTATATGATCAAGTAGTTTCATAAAATTTGAGAAAACCGCTATCTTCATATACAGGGTGTTCCGCTTGAGAACCGACACAGAGCAAAGTTGTATAGTAGACCCCAGATATGACGATTTAAGGTATACTAAGCCGCATCCACGAGGAGATAAACGACTTTAAAGTAGTGCCCAAAATTTCTAAAAAAATAATTTATTTGCAACCCTTCGACTTAAAAATACCATATTTGCTACACTGTATGAGACTGTTAATAGCTTTGAGTAATATTGAGTAGAACGCTATCCATGCTGGGAAATTATTTAGGGCTAACTAATTAGACCTAATCTGAAAATTCCAAAAAACGTTTTTTTGTGAGTTGATTTAAGAAATTTGATTCTCTTATGTAAACCAGCTGTGAACGATAATCCCATTCACCAATGTATGCAATGGATATACTCAAGAGTCGAGATCACAAGCACCAGAAACTTCACCAGAAACAACAAGAGGTACGAACATCAGGAATCTCTGGCTATCTGGTGGGCCTTATGTGGAAAAACAAATGTATATCCACCGATAGTAAAGTACGCATATACAAAACAATTGTAAAGCTACCCTTATACTAAGATGCTAGCATCCGGGATGCTGGCATCCCACTTTGAGTCGAATTTGTGTTGGGATGCTAGCATCCAGGACTGCTATTTTATTTTAATTTTTTGCCAATCGTCAATATGGCTCCAACGAATGTTTCTGATGTTACTAATTAAGAATAGTCCGTCGTGTTAAAAGCCTGTATTTTACATTGTTTGATGAACTGTGCAATAGTGAAACAAGATTTTTTAATTACTTTAGAATATCACTTCCTTCTTTCAAAGAGCTTCTAGGCTACATCCAAAGCGACATCTCCAAACAAGATACAAGATTCCTCAGACCAATTTCACCCGAAGAGAAACTAGTCATAACTCTGATTAAATTGCGTGCGCGCGCATATGTCAAATAGAGCGCCTGCTCGGATGCTAGCAGCCTAGTATAATGCGCCGCACTTGAACCAATGTGGCTGTTTTAGCATCCGATGCTGGTTTCACTAGTCTAATCGCTCCCATTTGATTTAATGCCCCGCTAACCTCTCAGATGCCAGCATCCCGGATACTAGCATCCTAGTGTAACGGTAGCTTTAGACCCATATATGCATATGCATGGGAAACTCGAGCGAACACAAAAAACGAGAAACATGATGAATGCATGATGATATGAAAACATTCAGAACGATTAAAGTACTGAGAGATCAAGTTAGAAGCAAAGCTATAAGAGAAGATCTGAAAATTAGGGATATAGTACGATTTGCGATATCAAGACGACGGTATTGGAGAGACAACATCGGCAGAATGATGAAACACCGATGGGCTAAATGGACAAAGGATGAAAACCAACTTCAAAGAGACTTCCCGGTTGTCCTCCCTAGATATGGCGCGAAAGCTGGACATCTACATATGAAATGTTATCAGTGTGTATGATTCAACTCTGAAGTTACCACATGACTATAGAATTTATCATTCTTTAACAGGAGATGTCGCAAAAGAATTCTCTCAATAAAACAAATTCACAAAAACTTTTGAGCTTAACGAAGTTCATGGAATACAGTTAGTATATATCAAAACTCACCACATTAAGGTTTGAAATATATTTGCGTAGAGCGTTGAGAGATTTTTCCTAAAATTTTATCCATTTTTCAAGCTTAGTTTCTAATTTAAAGCATATAAATGAGTCGTTATATAGATTTTTTTTATTTAAAATTTGTTTATAAAAGGCAATACATCTGCGCAAATGAAAGATGAGACTCCGCACCATCATTTACGCCCTTCAAATTTTTGACAGTAGTCCTTTTTGGTCACCTTGACTGAAATTCACTAATTGGCAATTCGTCAACCACCCACCGTATTCACAGATTTTCAACGACTTTTTCCTGTTTCATAAACTGGAAGTCTCACTTGCAGGAGAAATATTTTCAGCATACGTAAACACATATTTTAATAAGAAAAGGTAGAAAACAGCACGGCTGAAATGAATAGGTAGACTTATTAAAATGAGAATATGTTGAAAATGTTCTGTTTCTTAGATCTTAAAACGATGTCCGGGTTTATATTTTTAAATGCTTGGGTACGCAGTAACATAAATTTTACAATTTACGCACGTCTAATAGGGACTTATTGAACCGCGATATAGTGCTAGCAGTAATAAATCCGGCATTATATTGACATATACGCAGGCGCAGTATAAATTTAAATAAGAGAAATTTTATTAAAGTTACTGGCTAGACTTGAGCTATGTAGGAATAAAGAAAGCAGTATTTTGTGCAATATTTTGACATCTACCTACTGAATAAAAATAAGCTCTTACATTTTCCCATTTTCGCGCGATGAAAAGGAAAACAAGATTAAGATTTACTTTTAAAGATGATGTAATCCTGCTCAGGGAATTTATTACTAACCACGTAAACAATCTAAATATATACAATCTACAACAATCTAAAATATATATTGAGCTCATAGTTCAAACTACTTTTTGTTTTTTGTTATTAGAACAAAAATCATTAAGACATTTGTTATAGGAAGTAAATTATTAGTGAATATTTACCTTATGGAACTAAGCCCAATGTTTCATATGCATAAAATACATTGGAGATTATAGTTTTGCTATGAAATGATGGTTAATTTTATATCTAGGCTAAAAAATCTATCAAATTTTTATTAAAATTTGGGGATTGTACACTTTGGAACTAGCCCCTCATATTTATTCGCAGATATCACAATCACTTATAATTGAATAAATTTTAATTTTCAGTTTGCCATCAGTATAGATGGACTTACTTCAGCATACATATTCATTCTTTCTTAGTTTAACCATTTCAAATTGTTTAAATTTTGTAGAAAATTTCCTCTCTGTTCAAGAATGATATTTGTTGTGGTTTGAATAATTTGTGATATTGATTGTGTTGATCTTCCAAACAAATTCCTCAGTTCACTTAAACGTGCAGGATAAGAAAGTCTTCTTAAAAGAATGCACAATGCAGTTGAACCTAAAATAAATATTAAGGGTATCCATAGATTTTTCTTTAATTCCCTGACTTTCCCTGACCAGATTTAAGAATTCTCTGACCATGTCAAGGTGTGTATTTATTTAGAAACAAAGTTATTGATTTAAAATAATAATAATAATTAAAATATTATACTACAATCAAATATTTTTAACATTTTTCTTCAATTTTTATCTAAAATAAAATTCGTATAGGACTAAAATTTGAGTGATTCATAAATTGGGTTCCAGCTTCCAGGTCGAAAATGGGATGAGGGGGTAACTACTACTTACCATCTACACGATCAGCAGCTCCTGAAGTAACTAAATCTGGAATTCTTAGGTGAATTCTTAATGATTCTAAATGTTCCCTTTTAAAGCGGAAATCATTCAGAATTAAATTATTGATGTTAAAATTTGGGCACCCGGATTTACATCTCTGTTTATTAAAAAATGTTTTAATATTACAAACTCTATCTAATCATCATTTCTTCTTGCCAAAATGATTGTTTATAATGCTTCTTCCATTCTCAGGAATAATTAAATTTTAAAAAAAGTAAACACTCACACAACACCTACATTTGTAGGTTAGAAAAAAAACAACCTTAAATGAGAGTGTCAATAACTCTCTTTATGAAAATCCCGTTAAAGCTTAACAGTATAATAATAAGGGATTTTCTTATCTACTGCTAGCACTATATCGCGGTTCAATAAGTCCCTAATAACGCTGATATAGATTTTTAAGAGTGAAATATTTTGAATCAGCCCTATAGGAGCATCCATACCACGTTTTTTCACCATCCTATCGCATCGTATTATTTGTATCTTTTGTTAAGATGTCGAACTTCGATATATTGTATTGTACTTAAATATATCAACACCACTATAACTGCACCAAATAAAATATTTTTAGTATCCCCACGGGAGAAAAAATACTTGTAAAATGGTGTTTTATCAACTACAAGTAATCGGTTTTGTTGTCAAGATCATATCGAGATAAGTAGGTACCGTCTTAGATTATTTAAATAGCATATTCAAAAATTTAAACTCACGATTCAGGGTAGTTTGACGTATTATTGCAAAAATAATGTAGTTTAAGGTGTTACTTGTGATTTGATGTTTTTGTTCTTTTTGCATTGGCGTGGCGTCCGTACAGGATAGTCTGAATACTGTTGAAAAGAAAAAAAGTGGAACTACCATGGAGCAACCCATAAAGAAATTTTTTAAATAAAAATTAAAATCCTCAAAATGTCGTACGGACATATTATTTTTTATATAAAAACTTTATGAACCTAAATTTTGTATCTAAGTTGGTTGAAACCTTTTGCTTATTATTAGGCATTAACTAAATTAAATACCACACTCCTTTAATCGAACACCATAAGTCTTAACAAGATCGAGGTCAAATTTATCCAAATTAGATGTAATATATTTGTTTAAACCTCAACACTTGGTAACTCAAAATTAAAAAGTTCCGTACACATAAAATCTTTTTGTTTTTGCTGCAAGAATATATCATTCTATCGCTATGTCTATTCATCTAATTTATGCCGCTGATTTTAGCAGTCGTAAAATCGCAAAGGAATCTATTTGGAGCAAGTTATCTGAAGAGCTGCTCCATTTTTAAAAAGTCACTCCAGTCACTAGCATTTTGTCAAACAGGCTGACCACTTTCCTATTCAATTGGCGCTGATAACGTAGTCCCCTCTTTGGAACGAATCTCGGGCAGTATAAAATATATCCAGTCTCCTAAACTTTGTAAGTTTGTGAATACTAATCCCATCCACTTGACCATTATTCTTGTAAAATTATATTGTATTTATTTTCGTTGAAAAAGAATATAGTTTTTTCAAATTTTTCAAGCCATTTAATAAAATTTTTTTTCATTGGAATATTTAATTGTTTCAGATATTAACTATGTAAATAAAACATGGGAACTATAGACAGCGGGACAGATACTCTCTTTTCCGATGAGTCGCCATGTGACTTGATTCGATCACCAAGTATTTGTTCTGGAGATGACATCGAAGTCCAAATGGAGGACACCCAGTCCATTAATAGCAGACTGGCACCTCCTAATATACAACCCTACAGCGGTGTCTTAGAAAAGGTAAATTATTAAGAAATATATATATATATTAGACGGGGCAATTTCAGTAACTATCCTTATTTGAAATAAGAGACTCTATCACATTGTACATAATTAATACAAAACAAAAGCAGATTTTTCAGCTATTCATCAGGAAGTGATAGTTTCTTTATTACCTATACAGAGTTCATGAAAAATGACCCAATCTCTACAATAAAAACTAAAAAATAATTGAAGTTTGCCCAGAACAAAACTTGGGTGAATTTAAGATGAAGGGCGACGAATAAAAACAATTTATATACATTTTTCACTACTCTTCCGAATCTACGGACAACATACAATTCGATTACAGTCAAATCTCGATATAACGAACCTGGCTATAACGATTTTTTAAAATTCCCTAGAGCTCCCCATAAGATACAAACATATAATGAATTTTTTTAGTGAAAAACTTGATATAACGAACTTTTGACGATCCTGGAAAACAAATTACCTGTAAAATTACGTTAATACAACGAATTTTTTGTCACCAATTCTTGATGTGAATTTACTTCTTATAGCATAATTGGACAATTTGCATCTTTACCAATCCACGTTAAGTTGCTACTCAAACTTTGAAGATGTGTTTGTAATGTGATACCTTCGCAACACACCAGTAGTGTACATTGTGGAAATTGAAGATACTTTGTCGCGTAAAGGTGGCTGTCAATTCTTCTGATGTTTTACAAAAATCCTTCCTTTCTATTACTTATTTGCGCAGTATTTTGTTACAAAATTACATGTAGTTCGATAGGGCATAATTTGCAAAGAACTTTTAGTTTTAATTCAATCCAATGAAATAGTTCGGACAATCAACACGTTTTATTAATATAAAGATCAACCTTCTAAACTTGCCATGTTCCTTACTCTAACTGTTGGATATTGAACTAAATCTAGAATCATATTCTTTTTATTAACGGTTCCATTCAATGGTTCTAAACGTATTTTCACTACTTAAGTTTCTTCAGTCTTACCTCACCTAAGGTTAAACACTTGTCAGTGTATAAAACATTTTGACTAACACCATTTATTTTATACAAGCTCGGTTATTACTTTATAATTTTCAAATCAAAATATTCCGAAAACGGTACACAGTATCAAGTTTTATCATCAGTACCTTTTTGGTGTAAAACTGAAAGTTTACGTTGAAAACCTCTATCCACATTCTCTAGAAGTGTGAGATACTCTAGAACTCCAGAGAGGTTATGAACTAAGACAAAGATGTATGGCAGCTAGAGCAATTCTAAAGTGTATGAGAGAAGTGGTATGAATAGATTAGCTGTAAAACTGAAGATCTTCAGTGTGACAGCAAGAAATTTAACATTAAATAAGTTAATTGAATACTACTGGGTACGATTTGTTGTCATATTCCACCTATATTATTTAAATTAGTCTATTTTTGTGAATGTTTACTTATATTTTCATCTTTTTAATAGCTTCTAACTTCTAACGGCTGATATTAAAATGTGAAATTTAAAATGTGAAATTTAAAATGTGAAATTTTTCTCAAATATTTATGTTAAGAACAAGCACAGAAGAGGACGAGAAATAAGAGGAGGATGATCAAGGAGCTTTATCAGAAGAACTATCTATAGAAAAAGCTTAGGAAATAAATGAAGAAATGGAAAAGCGCCTGGTGAAGATGATAAAGAGAAAATATAGAGCTGATAAAGTATGGAGGAACCAAACTTCAAGGATATATCAACTAAATAGGAAAATATGGTTTGAGGAAAGGATGCCAAATGAATGGAAAATGAGGCAAATTATCATTAGACACAAGAAAGGTGATCAACACCAGTACAGTAACTATAGGGGTATCACCCTATTAAACGTTGCATATAAAATTCTATCAACTGTAATCCAAAAACGACTAGATAGTAGCACTCAAGAAATAGTTGGACAATATCAATGCGGCTTCATATGGGGAAGGTCAACAACACATGCAGTATATACAATAAAACAAATAATGGAAAAATTACATGAGTATCAAACACACATACAGATGCTCTTCATCGACTTTTATTAAGCCTTTAACTCAATAAAAATAAACGATTTATCGACAGCACTAAAAGAAGAAGGTACAGATGCAAAACTACGAAGATTAATCAAAACAGGGGTCAGCATATTAACACCTAAAGGAGAGTTTGTGATTAAGAAGAAAAGATAATAGAAATAAAGCTTTCAATGCTAACAGGAAATTATTAAAAAGTGAACTACTCACAAAATGAACGCATATCAATATATATACGAAACAATGATTAAACTAGATGATGTACTCAGCTGAAACAATTACATAATCAAACAAAAATAAAGAAGAACGGAAAGAAAGATAATCAGAGCAATATTGGGACCAGTACAAGTTAGTGAAGAGAAATATAGGATAAAAACGAATCGAGAAATAACTGACGAACTCAGAGTCGAAGATATTTTAATTTATCTTTTTTTTTAAACTATAAAAAAAACTAATTTTAAAACAGAAGAGACCTAAAATCAAGAACATTTAGATGCATTAATATATATTTACTTTATATACTTATACAGTTGTGTTTTCCAAGATGTTAGGTGTGCAACGTTACTTGAAAATTAGCAGTGCACTCCAAAAAATTGCTAAGGAGCTCAATATAGGCGTTACGACGATAAAAGATTGTGGAAAACACCGAAAAGGTAGATAACGCTCTTAAACATTATAAAAGCTTCAAATTGCTGGATAATGCAATGTGGATGTAGTTTTGCCAAGGTAGAAGAAGAAGAACTCGATATCTGGGACCATAAGAAAATAAAAAGCAATAGCTTCGCACAAAAA
Source organism: Diorhabda sublineata (assembly GCF_026230105.1). Classification (NCBI taxonomy): domain Eukaryota; kingdom Metazoa; phylum Arthropoda; class Insecta; order Coleoptera; family Chrysomelidae; genus Diorhabda; species Diorhabda sublineata. The sequence goes on from NC_079476.1 coordinate 15,025,869, forward strand.
ACTAGCTGGAAGTGAGTTCAGCGCTAGTAAAGCCTGAATTAATTACTGGAAAACCTATCACGGCGTCTGGTTTGTTTTAATCTCCGGAGAAAACCTGATGTTGAGGCGGTCAAGAAGTTTTCTGTGAAGTTTCAAGAAATTGTGGAAAAATACGAACTGATACATTATCAAGTCTATAACATTGGCAAGATAGACTTAAACTATAAAATGCTTCCAAACAAAACACTCGCTTCAGAAAATGATACTGTGGCTGGAACGAAACATATAAAAGATAGACTAACCATTGCTGTTTGCAGCAACGCTAATGGAACATACAAGCTTCCCTTTTTGGTTATTGGTAAATCTAAGAACTATAGGTCACTACACATCATAAATCTATCTGCTTGCTGATTTATAATCGAAGTAAAAAATCTGCTTGGATGGATTGCAATCTTTTCAAATCTTGGTTTATCGACGAGTTAATCCATCTGTTGAGAGAAAAGCTCCCTGTTGGTGTTGTATTGCTGTAACGCACCATCACATCCATTTGAGGAGGAATTAGTGAAAAGGATCATAAAAACTATCTTTTTACCACCAAACATCACTTATTTAAGTTATAGAATGGTTAAAGAGAAATTATATCAATTTAATTTTAGAAAAGGCCGAACATATTTGAATCAATGAAATTCTTTAGCATCAAACATGCTATCTATACAATTGCTGACTCATAGAAGGAACAGAAATTTTACGAAAATGTTTGCCGGAAATTATTAATGAAAGTGACCAGATCATAGATGAGCAAAACAATGACAACCAAGAAATCATTAGAGATCTCCAAACCGTACAATCGAATGTCCCTGCCAGTGAAGTGAGGAGTGGATTGCCCAATGTGACAAAGTCTGTGAATCTAGTAAGGAGCTCAATGAAGACCAAATTATTACCGCTGTTTTGAAGAAACTGTGAACGAGGATTCGGATAGTGATAGTGACGAACCCCTACCCAGAATTCACACAATGATGACAAGAACGTGTTTAATATTGCCCTTCAGTACATAGAGCAAATTTCATCCTCAACACCTTTGGTCATTTTGTGGATCAAAGTCTAGAATGTCATTTATTAAACAAACTGACTTTTTTTCTAAGTAATGTAAAATAAAATATATTTCTAATAAAATCTACTTCTATTGTTTACTAAGTGAGTGTAATTTGGAAAACAACAAAATAGTTTAATAATCCTTTTCCTACAGTTACGAGCAGACACAGACTAGATAAAGCATGTCCTTGATACAAGAAAAACATACGTAGACCAAACAGCTTTAGGCTCTTCAATTTCATTTATAAAGTACCGTTAGTTTTAAATTACTTGAATATACTCAACAATTAAATATTTCGTATTTAAGTTCATGAGAATTCCGATTCAAAAGTTGTAAGTATTCGATCGCTTTGTCAAATTAATGAAATTATTAGAAGTTCGAACATAACCACAAGTCTAATTAGAAACTCTAACATAATGGTGTTATTCGGTTACTTACGTTATAACGCATACGAATACACATGTACCGTTATTACAGTAATCCTGATTAATTGTAAAATTAAATTAGCAGTATCTGTTGCTTATTTATAAATATACAAAAATTTCTAAAAATATATCTATGATAGGATATCCCAAATGAATAGACTGATACATACTTTCAAAATAGACCTTTGCTGGTCCAAAGTCATAGGCGTACTGCAATAATCATTATCGAAAAAAAAGTTTGATACAAAAAAATGTTATTATAGTTACATTGAAATCTTTGATATATTTTTTGTACATCCCTGATATAAACTGAAATGTCTTGCCTTTACTACTGAAACCCAAAAATTGGAAATTCGGAGCTTTTTATTGGAAAGGATAATACCTACTTGACATTTTTCTTATAGTTTAAAGAGAAATTTGAATTTTATAAAATTTATTTGTTTCAAATACAGGCTATATTTGGCTTACATTGTTGTATGTTGTGTATGAAATTTTGTTATGATAAGACTGTTGAATTTCAATCTTAAGTATACTGAATGATACACAATATACTGAAACATAAATACATATACTAAATTTTTTTATTACTAGATATTATTTAGTTCAATTTCACTGCCGCTACTCTCTTTAAAAACAATAAAACGGTTCTAAACTATGTATATTTGTATTCTTGTGTTCATATATCTATATGAGTTTCCAAGTTTTTTCACGTGTTGTACAAATTCTTCAGTTTTCAGCGTTTACATTTTTAAGCACGTGCAATGGACTTTAATTGATGCAATATCAACTCTATCAGATTAAAAATACGATCATATGATGAAAGCCGAATTACTTCTTGACTTAATTCCTTTGTAATTTTGTCACAAACGTATCCCTTTGAAAAATTATAACTTTTCACAATTTCTAACAATTGTTGAACATTATAAATTTCTTGGAAATAAATGTCATGTTCACCCAAAAAATCTTACTACAACCTGGTGTCTAATCCTTTTGGCGATATGATCCATCATAATTAAGCTATTCGGTGGTATATTTGGCATTAATTTATTTTGAAACCAATCTTCGTAAACTACCGCGGTTATATAGCTGTAGATAGATACTTTTAACTATAATTTTTGCCTCAGCGAGGAAACATTTGCGCTGTTTGCAAGACATTTTCAAAGACACTATTGAACTTTATAATACACATTGTATCATAGCCAGAAATAAAATAACACAGATACAAATTTTGGGATAGAGTCTATTCTTTTGCATCTCATATATCAACTGGAGGCTAGTCACTTTCTAGTTAGTGAAAAATTCTATACTGAAATCAATAGCTTTATATCCTAGCATAGTTATTTCCTCAACACGCTTAACGGGTCCAAGCACGAATAATTTTGTTCTAAATACAAACGAAAAATACAATAAATAACGATATTACCTTTTAAAATGTACATTCACAAAATTTTCTAAGCTACGAGAAGCGAGCTTTCAGATTAAGGAAGGAATAGTCAATCTTCTAAAGAATTCCCGGCAGTAAGTACTACTTTCAAGTCTGAGTACATATCCAACAGCCCTCTTTTGTAGTTCCAAGACTAGAAGATACGACTAAAAAAAGCGGTTATAGAGGTTGATATGTTTAGTTCCGTCCAACTCAATTAATTTAAATAAAACGGTGATATGTAACTTCCATTTCATAAAATTGTCTACAACACGCCTCACACTAAGAATTTGACAGATTCATCGACGTCAATGGTGGTGTCATTTTATACAAAAGTCTGCAAGGTGTTTTTATATAACAAAACTTATAAACGATTATAGTCACTCCATGATTTAAGGGTTATTAGGTCGCTAGATATGGTCCTATAAAATGTTGTGACATCAGGATTACTTCAAAAGAAACTAGTATCATCCGCAAAGAAACATATTTCACCGTTGATGTCGTTGTTAATATAAGAAACAAAATAGGGTTTAGACCGTGGTACTTCACATTTTATTGGCTTGGACCAACCATTACAAGCGACTTTTGTTAGTAAATTATGACTTAAACCATGAGAGAGGTGTTCCTCTGAATCCATAGTAATGTAATGTTTTTATTAAAATATTATGATTAACACAATCGAAAGCCTTAGAAACAGGAAACTGTTGCAGTGTAGTGACGGATGTTTAGGTTGGAGTAAACATTATGTAGGATGCAGAATATTGTATAAAATGAGCATTTATTACTTAAAAAAAATGGATAGGGTAAGTATTTTATATTTAGACAGAAAAGATAAACCAATGTTTAAATGATCGTAGATAACTTGGAAACAATTGTATTTGGGCGACAAATACATAATCTTCATCTCCTCCTTCATGAAAAAGTATAAGTATTATTGTCTTGAGACAAATTAGAAAATTGCCATTTTGAAACAAAATATGGTGAAGTAATTTAATATGTATTCCGGTAGAATCGAAAACACATTTCATGTAAAACCATCGGATTTATTTTTGATGTCATTAAATGTGAAATGTGTGAATTCATATTTGCAACAAGGAGAGGTGAAAGCGGATCATGAGGAGTTATAGAATTCGTTAAATGTGGCTACACACATCATAAAAAAAAGAAACCTTATTGCTGAAATCATTCACAATAGATCATATCTCTTTCTGCAATATCACAAGAATTGGCGAGTATTGAACGCCAGACCATCAGTTTTTTATAAATTTAGAAAATTCGACATCGCCAAATAGAATTCTTAAATTTTTTTTCAAAAAAATATGTCATTGTTTGCAAGATTGGATTTTACGAAACATTTTATTAATATTGCTTCATAATCGAAGAAAGATGAATTAAAGACATTGGTACAGTAATTTTCAATATTAGATACAACATGGCAAATTATTCTTCAGAGAAGATGATCCAAGTGTTCAACACAGTCATTGTCAGTATCTGCTCTTCCTAGTTGGTTCAATAATAATAAAATAGTTAACAACTTTCCAACGTAAATATGTTGTCTACCTTCCCTAATCGACGTCTATACTAGTAAAAGCAGTAAGTGGATATACATCTTATTAATGAGTTAATTTATTCAATATTATAGGCCAACGAAGACCCAGATAAAGTCTGATGAAGAAGGTACCGCTAGATATAATGGTTACAGTACCCGAGGCAGTACCAGATGAATGGTACCTAAATAATTATAGGTAGGTTAGTTTTCAGACGAAAGTAATAACTGAGAGAATTTTAAAAAAATCATTTTCACAGATGAGAGCGTCTTTTTCGTATAAATTATTAATAGTAGTTTGAGACAAAAACATAACTTTCTAGAATATGGTATTCTGCATTTTGCATCCATTCATTCTGCTAGGGTAATTACAATCACGGTACCCTTTGTCATTTTTTGCAATCAATCTCGTAAATATTCCAAATAAAAATAACTTCACATAACATAAAAAGAGAGCTGTCGAGCCGATTGCGATCGATTCGAACGCATCTCAACGATTTTTTGTGCCTATTTGTGGGGATTGTATTTCTAAATTCATGCGACAAAATTCAAGAGGTGATTTCTCGTATGAAATTACGATGGGTCTTTCCTGTAACAAAATTTCTTAAGCCCACCCTTTCTCGAGATGCTGGAAACTTGATAATATGTAATTTTCTTGCACTGACAAATGACTAACTACCGGTATTCTTTCAATATTCCTGTTACATTATATGGGATGAAATTTGCAGCCCTTACTTTATTCCATATAAAAACTTTTTTCAAGATGAAATTCTATTGAATCCTGGTCTTTTTTATTCTTACGATTACGTTCACTTGGTTTAAACACCTCTCAAAATTATATCATGAATAAAATGTTCCTTATGGTGAATTGCAATGCGACTGTAAAAAGTTATACTGCCGCTCTAATGATAATAATAGAAATTTGTTAGCGAATTTCACTTGATGAACCAAACAACGATCAATTGAAGCAGATACTATCCATTATTTTTTATTCACATTGTGAACTGATAAATTGCTAGCTTTCTACTCCCAATATATTGACTGATGAATGTCTCAGTGGAGTAGTTACTGTATGAATTTCTAGCAATTCTCATATTATGAGTTAAAATAATGTGTTTGGAGATTTTATTGGTCAAGTTAAAAGACAGTAACTTTATATATAATAACTGGTATTACCAATTTCGGAATGGATATCGCTTGGTGGTTGGACATGGGTTTTTTTGACGATGAGGGTGAAATGTTTTTGCATAAGAGGTGCAACTCATAACAGTGCTGGTCTACAATACTAGCTCTACCAACTTGAACCATAATCTAATTTAGTGTTCTTGTCTTCTTATTGGCTTCTCTCTTTTCCTAATTCTGTTCTTGCCCTGGTAGACTTCTCTATTGTGTTTTATTTCGATAAATTTCTCTTGGGAGTTTAATAATCTCCCCCATTCTCTTTTGTATTTCTTACTTTCAAGCACGAGCAGCAGGTGCTTAGAGCGTCTCGATCATTTTTCGTCATGAGTCCCTCCCCTGTTATGTGAGATTACTAAAAGCTGGACTTACTTTGCAGACCATATAAAGGTGAGTTTAAACGATGCTTCCTCCTCACAACATAACATTGGTCACCTTTTGAGTCCAATATTCTGCAGAAAACACCGTAAAATCATCATGCTTGCTATCTCTCCTTTCTTCACTCTGTATAAGCTTTTGGACATAATCCTCTGGCTCTGCTGCTTCTTCTACTCTGTCACCTTTGGAGGGTTTCTGTGTCTAGTCTAGTCTAGTTTTCGTGTCTTTTTCGCTTCTGCTGCCATAAACCCTATTGCTTTCATCTGCCACGAGATCTATTGGAATCGTGTCTGCGATGAGCTGAATGGCTGGAGAAGATACAATATGTTAAGCACTGCATCTACGTAGGACGTACCGTCACTGTCCAGAATCAAAGTATCTATATTTCTCAAATCGCATTTATTCGCCCCAGATTTCCGTTCTATAGAGCTTCCTCTCAACTAATTACCTCCATTAGACATGAGTCGACCAAACTTTCCAATTAATAATTCAACCTTGTCCGACGTCTTCTTGATGTATTTCTAAAGCTTCAGTTTGGAATCTTCACTCCTAACTATCTGACTGTAGGTTCTGTCATGATGGTTTGACCTCCAATATCCACTGGAGTAATTCATTTCACACATTTATTAGTTAAAAGCTCTGCCTCCATATTATGAACATCTAGTGACATATTGCTACACATGGTCTGCTTTTCTCCGCTGTGTACTTTGGTAATCACGACAACTAAGTCGTTTAATTATCTCACAAGGAATGTTTATCGACAGATGGATTCAAACCTAGATATAATCCGCCCATAATTTTTGGAATAAATTGCTTCTAAAGGTCGTTACATATTATATGATGAAGATATATTGTGTTGTTGTTTTGTTCGGGTTGGTTTGTGTTTATTAAAACGTACTTCTTCCCAATCTTCTATTTGTGAATATCTACACTTTACTACACATATTGTTCATTCACTGCTCACCTGTATACAGTGAACAGTTCATTCGACAACTTTTCTATCACCAAATATTTGCCACTAGTACTGGTTTTAATGTATTTCATCTGAAAGGAATCGCATAATTTCGTAGGTTTCATTCACTGTCACTCAATGAAAAATATATGGCTTTCAAATTCCATGATTTATTTTTCTTAAACCTGGAACCAAGAACTAAATCATTTCACTCTTTCTAAATAATCAAATTTGGTTAGCGGGAACTGAACCAGGTACCAATTTGAAGTCGTCACATAGTTTCTCTGCTTTGCTGATTGCACAACAATATTTGCTGCAACAGAGAAGAAGATGGCGGTTCTCATAAACAGCTTATAGCGGGAGAATGCTCTTATAATAAACAGAACCAAAAAAAAAAAATTAATTATAATGGATAAGTCGAACGTCGTAAACATGATTCATATGCTTGATGATATGGAAATGATAAATAGCTTTACATATCTTGGATTGATAATGAGTAATATGAGTGGGTGCGTAGACGAAGTTAGAAGAATAATAGCCTCTACCAAGATTGCAAAGCGGAGCCTTACTAAAATATGAAATACCAAAAGCAGTAAAATGAATCTGTTCAGAACTTTGGTCTTCTCAATATTCTCATACGGTTCAGAATCGTGAGCACTTACCGTCAAAGAAAGCAAATATATTACGGTGCTACAGGAAATCGCTTAGAATTCCCTAGATTACGAAGAGAACTAATCAGTCGATACTGGAAGGGTTGAGTATAAATATCAGAGTACTAATATTATGCAAGAAGAAAGTATTTCAATATTTATATATAGCTATATAATATATATATAATATATATATATATATATATATATATATATATATATATATATATATATAATAGCTAGAATACGAGATATTGAAATAGACCAGCTCATAGTAATAGAAGAAGTACAGGGAAAAAGAAGTAAAGGTCGACGCTCTGATCAAATCAAACAGGTCATACACCAGCGCTTCTTACATATCGCTTCACCATTCCGAAGATCGAGAAATATGGAAGAAGATAATAGAAAAGGAATAGAGACATTCTAAAGAGGTCACGGCCCTTATAACTTAGGAAACGATAGAGAAAGAGTGACACTGTTTCTAGGAGCGTCCTAAAGACACGTGATTATCTCCATTATTTTCCAAAACAATATCTTACTAATCCAAAGGCGTCGTTGGTACTGGTATGTCTGCATTGTGAAGAGCAGATAATGCAGATTGCAGATTCCGATATTACTTTTTTTTTATTTCTAATAAACTTCTGTTTTAAATTCAAATATGAACTGAGTAAGGTAATAAATAACCATTTAAATAAAATATTTCTGCCCACAAATACATACAAATTTAATAAAAATTTCCACCTACCAACAAAAAAGGATCTAAGAACATTGAATATTATTAAAGCTCTTATTTGGAAAGTATAAATATAGATTATAAAAATAAATGTTTGAACTATGTAACAAAAATCGTGTAGGCTAATGTTAATTATAGATCACTCTGAATCCTTTGGTAACAAACTATATTTCAATATACCGAATCTGATAAACGAGTTCTTCTTCTCTCATCTTCAATTCCTTTATCTACTCCGATGACCCCTAGATAAACTCAATAACAGTGATATTTTTGTTGTTATTCTTGACATGATCATTTGAATAGTGAAATGACTGTGATCGTTGATCGCTGCCCAATAACAATCGTGATATCCACAGACCATTAGGAATCATTGTTGAATTAGAAATAGATGAGTGAATGTGAATAGTTGCAGTTTCAGCCGTAGGCGACAGATGTTATACATGGTGATTCTTAGAAAGTAAAGAGAATAAATATACTAAAAAATTTAAAAATATTGACAGCAATAATGGTGCTACGTCAAATCCTCTGAACTATTGAAGTTATTCTAAATTTATTAATAAATAAATCAAAAGGTAAAATATAAACTTAAAAAATGTTATGATCCCATTTGTTTACAACATTGACGGCATTCACTTCGTAAAAGAAGATCAACGAAGCAGCCTTTAAACAATTATGTATCTATAAGGCGAAAAACTTGGAATGGGATTATTATCATGGAAGAGCCTTAAACATGATCTTCCAAAAGAAGCTCGTACAATGAAACAATGATAAATAGAGAGGACTACATAGAGAGATCAGCTCAAAAATTAAACAAACCAAAATAAGAATTTTTCAATAATCTAGCATATGCTTTGATTTTGGTATAGCTTCCAAATAACGAGAGTGACATAGCAACAGAAGAAATAGGCTTGCGTAAGAAATCTAGCAGCCGGCAGCTTTTGGAATGAAACTAACACTAATACTCATATTGTTCATTACGAATATTGATACAATATGAATTCTTACGTTTTCTCTAATTTCTAATGAAGTTACACGTCTTTGACCTGGTTGCATAGAGTATCTTTATTTTGAATTACAGATATCACAAATGTATCTGAAATGCGTTCATGCTCTTCTTGTCTGCATCAAATCTTGTCTTGGGATGCCTACTTGGTTGAAGATGCTAGGTCAAGTGTTATAAGTGATGGAAGGAAGTGCCAACGGTATTGCAATTTTGCTTTCTTGCTACTCTATCATGTACACCGCGAGCCAAAAGATTTATTGTGTCTCCAAGTGATACTGGAGACTTCAGTCTTTACAACTGATCTTCTATTTCACATGTTTCCAGGTGTAATGCTCTGGAGTAATATCTTACACTTCGAAGAAATGTGGATGGAGGTTTCATCCTCTGCGCAGCAGAATCTGCAGGCTAAATTAAATTATCTGCTAAATCAAGTTCTTCAAGTTTCCATTGAGACGATAGTACCCCAATAAGATTTCTGTTAGTATTTGTAGGCTGCTTTTACTGATATATTCAGCAGATCTTCTCTAGTTATAGTCTCCCAGAAATGTCTTCGCCTGAACTCCTGTAGATTGTGCCATCATTATCTATCTTTTGTTCCACTGCTTTATTATTCTGTATCTGATGTTACAAAGGTCTCAGGACCTACCAAGGCTCAGTCTGCCCCTATTTTAGCGATTATGTCAGCTATTTAGTTTCTCCCTACTCCAGTTGGTTCCGGAATACCTTATTTTTCTTGTACAAGCATTCCAAAACTAGATGGATACTTTGACACTGGAGGTTAGTGCTTCAATATAGCTGCTTGGTTATCGGACAAGATGTTTTTTCCTGTTTGCGACAGCTTCTTTCTAAATTGAACTGGACACATTTTCCAATTGCATAGGACTTAAGTCATACAGTTACATGGACTGCTGCTGTTTATATTCTGTTTAGCAAAGTATAGGGACAATATCTATTGGGACTAATGTCAATAATAGAGTATTTTAGATTTGCTTTCTTGAAATATGAGTTATTTATTTGTCAAAAATCGATTATATGTAAACGAAAGCTGAAGTTTCGCTGCTGTCAGTTTATCAACAACCAATGTAAGAAGTTAACCAAATTATAGTATTTGCAAATTTTTCTGTATGTGATCAATTTGAAGAAGTCATACAGTTATAGGGATTACTAATCCTCATATTATTATCCCCGGCAGAAGAAAAGTGGGTAATACAACTATTGGAACTAATGTCAACCGGTGGGTAATTTCGATTTACGCTCTCAATTTCGGGACTTTTGTCATTTTTCAAAAAATCTTTTTGGACTCTAACTTTGTACTTTTTTGGAATTGATAATCGATCTCGATTTCTTGAAAAAAATTATTTCCGATTTTTCTGAAGCAATTAAAATTGTAGTGAATGTTTTTGGGTCATTAAGAACAGCCAAGATCTTTTTGACGTTCGTACTATTAGATATTTGGTCACTTTCTGTGGTCCAAGAAGTGTATATATTGCAACGAAGATTAAATTAATGCTATATAAATCGTAAGTGAACGCTGCATGTGGCTTAGAATTAGGGATGATTTTGTAGATATTCTTGGTGTAACGTTGTAGTCCACTTTTGATTCCTCTTGAGATGCGTCTTTCTATCATATGATCCAAAGAGAGAGCTTATTAGCTGCGGTTCTAAAGAGAAACTAGTTTTATTATATACCGTCAAGGTCGAGTTCTAATTTGATCATATGACAAACATGATCCTATTTTGGGTGAATTGGGACTTTATACATTATAAGAAGAGCGTTTTCACTTGATTCCAGATGATAATTGTAGCGAATTATGATTATGCTCAGTAGTTTGCAAAATTCGCTCTCAATTTTTTGAATAGGTTATTTCTAAGTAGGGAAAGAGTCAAATATCACACCTTAATGTTTTTTAGTTGTGATTGCATTATAAGTAACATATTTTTGTTAAATTGGATTAGAAGTAGTTGAACTAGACGAGCAACAACTGTAATTTATTAGATCGTCTGCATATGAAAGATACTTGGGAGAGGAATTAGATGAGAGCAAAGCTTGTTAATAGTTATATTTAATTAAGTGGTATTTACCGTTGAGGAGGAAATAGCATTAGCCGAAACTCTGAAAAGATAAGAAATATTATATGTATAAAATGAAATATATATCCCTGGATATGTTTCTAAATCTTCTTGATTTTTGAAAGATAGGACGAATTTATAAAACCTATAGAGCTCGTACTTAAAATATGAAAATGAAATATACAAACAAATTGATAGTTGTGCTATGAAGCTTCCATTTCAAGTGTTATAGCCCAATTGGTAATGGAAGATCTTGAGCAAATTGGAAACATAAATAAAAAATTCAATTCATATCATAACAAACTTCAATTCACAATCGAGGTCGAGCAAAATAATAGAACAAAATGGTATACAAAACCAACTTAGTCATCAAGATATTTGAACTTCAATTCGTGTTATCCAATGTCACAAAAAAAATCAGTGATAATAAGTTTGGCTGATAGATGTATTCAAGTATCAGATCCGGAATTTAGATGTTTAGCTATTCAAAAAGTAAAAACTGCATTGAAAGAAAATAATTATCCGGAAAAAATGAACATATTCAAGAAAAGGATGAACAGATACTACAATCAATTTAAAAACAAAACAGAGACGAAACATCAAAACATAAAACATTTTTCCTTGACATATGTAGAAGGACTTTTCCAACAATTATCGAATTATTTCAATAAATATGATAAGTATGTATAATATATAATAGTAATAGTAATAACAGTAATAGTATAAGTATAATATGATAAATAAGTATAAGTCATATAGGACATAATATTTCACTTAATTGAAATCCAGAACACCACAAAACAAAAAACGTAATATTATATATCAAGTGCCTTATACTAATTATGACGCTGTCTACATAGGGTAGACAGTATTTACAAAATAAATTAAAAAATGATGAATACGATAAAAAAATAGAACTGTATTTACAAACCATTAAATGAAAACATAAATTCAATTATAAAGATTCGAAAATTCTTGAAACGGCATCTAAATACATGAAAAAGAAAATTTTTAGAAATGGTTCACATTCATAAGAACGAAAAAGCTGTAACTGATAAAAAAGGCCTAAATAATTTAAGTGAAATTTATAGCTCCAAATTCTAATAAAACTACAAATAATTTATTATTTGAGATGCAAGAAGTAAGGAGAATTAATTTTTCTTATTAGAACAAATTTCTATTTTAATTTTATTCAATTTCGATATCCATGATGTGGGTGATCTATTGATCAATATAAATACACAAATTGTCAGTGTCAATATCATATTTTGATAAAGACTTAAAGAATAGTCGAAACCTCAATTTTATCTATCTTTCAAAAATTATTAAAATAGCTAATTTTGAACCAAAATAGACCTAAAATCAAGAAAATTTAGAAACTAAAACATATCAAAAGGTCTAAGAAATAAGAAATTTAACCGTGGACATTGAGTAAAGTTAGTTTATTCATTCATTCAGCATTCAACTGTATAGAAATAGCATGAAAAGAACGGAATATCAAATATAACTGAAATGACGTGTTATTTTCGATTTACGGCACTGGAGATATGGGATTAAAGATCAATTAGATTGTCTTGAATCAATCTATTTCGTCGAAATCTTGATTGTCGAATTTTATCAAAAAGCTAGAGAGGCCTTCCATTCACTATCTTTTCTAATAATTTGTACATGATAAAAGTAAATGTAAGATGAAAATAACTAGGAGCGTTGGAAGCTTCTTCAAGCTTTTTAACGGGAATTATCACGTATCCACCATTGTTTAGTAGACTATATCAATTTATAAATATCCAGAAGCTTCAGCAAACATGTTATGTGATGTGTTTTTTGTAGCTATAAAGAGCTCCAAACAAACTAACGGCCAGTTAAGAGATATAATATATGGCAATTTTGTAAAAGAACATACAATGGATATCTGAAAAGTTTCCAACCTCAACTTGAATATGTCGACACTTATCAATATAAAATTTCAGCCATTTTGGAGAAAATTGTATTTCAAGCTGTCAATAAATATTTGTTTTTAAAAGCCAATATGCCTAAGCAAATGAGAGAGGAGAACGATATAGTGTAAGGAGACTCTGTGTAATCATTTATGTTCGGAAAATTTTGGGCTGCTGAATTCATAGTGATCGTATCAGCTTGCATCTGTGATAACCAGCAATAACATCGAAAAACTATCCACGCGTTGAGTACTGCGTGTAATCAGTTTGGAGCTTGAGCCTTCAAATGACATTTCTCAGCCCTTACTGACGCGGATCAAGCAAAATGACTTCGACTTATGCATCGATTCATAACTATAGATGAAATTTGGATCCACCGCTACACTCCTGAAACTAAATAAATGTATTTCAAAGAAAAAACTGAAAAACATGCTTTAAAGTCCATCAAACACTTAAGAGTTGAAACAATGAGTAATGAAAAATACTGATATTATTGTGAAAAAAGCGTAGTGCGCTTTGTTCCATATTTCTCGTACATCGAACGCGCGACTTTTTAGTTTGTGTTTTTTGTTTTTACAAATAATATATATTTTTTTGAGTTCTAGTCATTAGTATTGTTAATCTCTAACAAAGGGTGCACGGATGTTAAATTCTTCTCGAACAACATAATAAAATTTGAGGTGATAAATTCTAAAGTAATATTGATACAGTTAGTATAGTAAATCTCCAACAGGGGCAGACAGTTGTAAAATTTGTTTCGATGTAAAGAAAAAATTGTACAATGTGTAACAGGAGAGTTACAAGCAAACAAGCTCACAAACAAACCCACATACAGGTGAAGCTAATATAAGCGTGTTAAAATCAGACAAGACAGTGGATTGCAAAGGGCAAACCTACTCCAGTGAAAGCAAAGCAGGTTTCGTTGACCAAAAAAGTAATATCAACTGTTTTTGAGATTGAGAGTTATAGTATTCATAGCTTATTATCAAAAAAGATGAAAAAATAACAGGAAAGGTGGAGGAAGAAATTGCATAAAAGTGGCCGCATTCCAAGGAAAACGAGATACTTTCCATCAAAAACACACTTCGGTGATTGCCTTCGTTCAAATGCACGATTGGGTTGACCATCCACCGCATACACCAAATCTGACCACCACCGACAATCGTCTGTGTGCTAACCTTTCACTTGCAGAAGAGAGATTTTCATCAGACGTATACGTGAGCGCCTATTTTTGAGAAGAAATACGGCAACTATCATTTTAACAGGCTAACAAGGTTGTAGCATCGCTGGACCAAGTATGTAGACTATGTTAGAAAATAAAAATTATTCTCGATGATTTCTTCAACATCACTTACTATATTATCATCATAAATAAAACTGATAATTAACTCTGCGATTGGTATGATTTCCTGGAATTTGGTAAAATTAATTGGTGTTTGTATATATGACTTGCTACACTTATTTTTAGTATTTGCTGCATGATAAATCGAGCCTTGCCTGTGGTTCTTTGATGATCCGTGGGAACATTCCACTTAAAATGATTGGTTAGGTTAGGTTGGGATTGGGAACGCCAATCCATGCAAAATAGCCTGCCTTTAACTAGAACCAAAAAAATTGTAAATGAACTATGAATAAACTATCTCTACGTTCTTGGTTGCACATGGAAAAATAAACGAACTATTGAGGGACAATGCGCCGGCTCTTACCATATTATGAACGGATGATGCGCGTTTCGATAATCAAGTTAACGTCTTCGGTGACAAAAATAAGACAGTTTACCTTCAGTCTCTGAAGACGAAGAATTGGTTATAGAAACGCGCGTCAAAATTATGAGTGCTGGTGTAGTGGTGGTATAAACAATGTGTTCAGTATGAGTATCATCAACGGTTCCAGAACTTCCAACTCAGTGTCTCCGCGTTGTATCTCTTGTAGTTTCTATCCAAATTCAGCATCTCAGTACTATATAATTTGATCCTTAAGCCGATATTGTTATGTAAGTTAGAATTTACATAAGAAACAAGATTCGTGTCCGTTAAAACTTTGCAAACGACACGCGTCAAGAATAGATAAGAATAAAAAAAAATAATCCAAATTAAAATATGTGAAATCATCAGTTTTCTTATTTAAAAACGAGGCGTCGTATTTTATCGCAATAATTTCTATAAATAGATATTAACAGTTACACCGGAAAAGGTTGATCCAAAAATAGTTATGCAAAAATATGTCTACAATATATTATTATTGACTACCAACTGAAAAAAAATTCTTCGTAAACAAAAAATAAAACATTTTCTGTATCTGCCCACCTTGTAGGTTGTTTCTCGATCATTCCGTGGGCTCGTGCTGTCCTAGTCATAACGTGCCGCCGGCGAAACTGTCGCCGATCGTGGGAACGCGAACATAACGTGTTTCTTGAAATAGTCAGTACCGGCGTTAACTTTAGAAAAAGTTGACCGATTGTTATTTATGGATAGTTTTTTTTTACTTCATATATTTATTATCACTTTTGGAATAAACCCCTGCTTTATCCTCATAACGCTTGGTTTGGAACAGTACTGAAAGTCTTCTTCTGTTAGCTTCTTCAGATCGCTTGCTGCTTCCTCTTCCACAATATGTATGGACTCAAAAAGCAAAAAATTCGATTTCTTATGATTTTAACTGCTTTGAAAGTATTAGTAGAAACATATTTAAGAACCTCTTGTTTTTCAACTGTTAATATTTTATACCAGTCTTTTTTTATTTTCAAATTATTATGTGAAATTTATTGTACAGATTCTTTACCAACTCATGCCATTCCAAGAATTGTGACACAACTCAAATTAAATTAAAAGACACGAATCAAGTTTGAGGAGAAACAATAAACAGCTCTGATGTGAAAGAAGGGTACTGACTTTTTCACAATATCATTCATAATAAAAGGTTTTGTGGCAACAACTGTCGGTTATAGACTTTGCGCTTGAGGACTTCTTATGTAGCACCGTCAGTTTCATTATTTGATCACACTGTCCTGTCGTTTGAACATTTCTCTAACCTCAATCCGACGATGAGCGACTACCATTTAGTGGACTTTCATAATGATATCACAATATAGAACAATCAAACAAAAACTATTTGTCCAAAATAGCTGAAATTTCAGTAAGAATCTTAGTTGTTATATCTCAAAATTGAGAAGTAACACCTTATGAAATTATTCGTAGTTACTTTTATATAATAGATTTATAAAAACTCAAATTGTTTCGTCTTTTTCTGTCATTCGCAACTCTCTCGTTTCTATATATTTTTTTCTACATAAGTGCTCAAAAAGTTTTATATTCGTGGCTTCTACGTACCAGTTGAATTTCAAACCTATCAAATCAAAGATATCTGTACTATGTTCAAATAATATAAGTAGAGTTATTACTCATAAAAGTCATTGTATCATGGAGACCACGTGCAATTTGAGCTTAATGAATTCATGTGGTTTAAAACCCTTTTGTTAAAATGTTTGTGGCTTAGGTTTTTATTCGAGGTAGAACTGTTTAAGGAAGTTTTTTGAGAAATTTAACCAAAACCACTGCATCCGTGATAATGAGTTTTATGTATATTAAGAGCAGAGCCGAACAGTAACAAGGACAAACTATTCAAAATTAAGAGATAACAGAAAATTGAGTCTCTATAGATAATAGTGGAAAGGAAATTATTAGAGGACCCCTTGTGTCTCCCAGAAGTCCAGTAGATGAAGAAAAATAAACGCTGACACTAGAAGAAAAACAAAAGCAAAAACACATAGAAGTGCATGATATGAATACAAAACATAAAAAAGAAAAACAAAGGAGGCAAGAATAAAGGGAGAATCTATAAATATTAGAAACATTCAAGCTGTTACTAGAGGGTACAAAACAAACAGAAAAATACAAGAAGAAAATTTGATGGTGGCCAACTGATACGTTAACAATATAATATAATGACCCTCTTTCATTAAATGACAGAAAATAGATGACCTAAAAGAACTTTTGCCTTATATCTCAGCTTTTACTGAAAATTTTATACGGAGATCCTTGGTGATTGGTGAGAAAGAATATACAGAAGAAAGCATTTAATATGTAGATCCCGAAAAGATAGATGATGAAAAGGATATTACAAAAATAGAAGGTGAATAACGAACTTTATTAGTTTTTTTACAATGTATTCTATTTTAGACATAAAGGCCACATATTTTTCACAAATATTTTTTTAAACGTATATAGTTATTAACATTTTTTAAGTAAGTGGCGAAATTTTGTTTTACATTTTTGGCAAAATAAAATTTTCTCAATATTATGTAAATATGGCCATAGCACCTTATTGTACCAAACACTTCATTTTTAAAAAATTTCTTTTTTTTGTATTTGAATCTATGTTTTAAATATTGAATGACCAGCGATGCTTCATAATAAATATATAGTATAGTATAGTATAGTATAACCTAACCAACTTGGTCCTCAATATATTTGATCACAAACAATATCAGTTATAAGATTAGCTGGTAGATCTATCTAGCTATCAGATCTTGAATTCAGATGCTTAGCTATTCAAAAAGCAAAAAGTGCATTGAAAGATAATAACTATCCGGAAAATATGATAAACAACATATTCTAGGAAATGATAAACTAAACATTAAGCTATAAAACTTTTTTCCTTATCATATGTACAAAGTCTTTCTCAACAACTATCGAATTATTTCAATAAATATTGTAACGAACTCGTCCACGACATGAAACCACCCCTGTCCACTTATAATGGAATTCGAAAATTCGGCGAAAGCGTGGACAATTTATATACGTTTGATATATTAGGGAATTCGTTTGATGTTGGTTTTTATATAATTTTTTATCATAGCAGGCGATTTGTATACATTATTTTTTTCGAATGAATTTCTAGGAAGATCTATTTACTTATTTGTTTTGTTTCTGAACAAGTTTGTTGAGCGCAGTTCGTTAGTTTATAATAAATACTCTTAGTGAAGAAAAATAGAAAAGTAACCAAAGAATTTTAATTTAAAAGTTAGTTAAGTCTAGTTTAAAGTGTTTAAATAATTTAAGCAAGTAAGAGACAGTATTTATAAATTAACCCCACTCATAGTAATAGTATAAATTAATAAGAAAAACATTACAATATGATATTATTATTATTGCACATTATTCAAATATTTCACTAAAATAAAATCTAAAACACCTAAAATCAAAAGTTATATCATATATCAAATACCTGTTTAGGTTTTTGATATATGATGAATTCCTGTTTTTAGGTTACGTATTATTACAAATATATTACTTATATATAATACAAATCTCACTTATTGACTATTCTTATTATATACAGGGTTTTCTAGGAGTTGTTGCAAAAAATTTGGGGGGGAGTAAATGATGTGAAAATAATATTGTGATATAAAAACATTTTTTAATGGAGGGAAATCATAACTTATTTACTTAAGTAAATTTTCTAAATTATACATTCGAACATCATGAATTTTCAATAGATGATTACGTATGTCCATGTAGTTTGTTTGAAGAAATAAATAATTCCACACTGCAATCTGGAAGCCAGTGGCGGCTCATGCCCAATGGTTGACAATCCGTAACTTTCAGAGGGACAACCTGTACAATTTTAACATAGCAAAAACGAATTTCTCTATCGATTTTTTATCAAAAAGGTACTCTTTGTTCAACTCGATTAAATGTATGGTGTAGTAGGAGATATGTAGATTTAGAGATTTTAGTTCGTCATAGAGACATTATGAAAAAAAATATCAATGTAATTATTTATTGAAAATACTTATAGGAGGTATTATAACACAATCAATTATTTCTAATTGAACTGCAATCTGTTGAAAATCGTGTTACTTGTATAAGGAAAAAATTTAGTAACACTTATCAAATAAAAACAAGAAAAAAAAACTATAATAATCGTTCGAAGTGGGCACCTCGCACGTCTACTTATATTAGAGAACCACTTACTACTCAAAACAACGATCCCTATCAAATTTACGTAACTTTTCCTTGGTTTAATCAATTGCTTTTCCAG
Organism: Diorhabda sublineata; assembly: GCF_026230105.1. NCBI lineage: Eukaryota > Metazoa > Arthropoda > Insecta > Coleoptera > Chrysomelidae > Diorhabda > Diorhabda sublineata. The sequence continues at coordinate 15,045,279 of NC_079476.1, forward strand.
GTAAATAAATCATGTTTAACTAACACTAGAAATTGTATCCGAACTTTCAACTCTATAATCATTATATGTTAGGAGTAGGTGCCTTGTACCCTTAACTGAAATTATTTATAGAAGTTTAAAAATCTTATTTCAAATAGTCAATTATAGAAACCTTAGTTTGTATTGATTACTTCATAAATTATATAAAAATATTCAACACATTTGCTGATTTCATTTCTAATTGCAGTTGGACTATGCCACTATTCAACATAATGGTAACGCTCATATATCGGAATACATATTTTCGTCCAATAGCGGGTAATTTGATTCGAATGTATTAGTACCAGCTACTTGATTGATGGACTTATCCTTATCATACCATACGAATACTTTTTATCAGTAGCCATATTCATATTTTGAGGACTTACTAATGAGTACTATTATTCCGAATGTATATAAGAAGTCCCATCATTTTTTATGTAAAAAACAAGAACCAGCCAGCTAAAATTATAACACTTCATTGAAGCCTGCCTTGTGGATATGTTTGTTGATATTGAACTACTTTTTAAGTTGGAATTTTCGAGATAGACGTGCCTTTGTAGATGATTTCACAGGCTTTCAAAATTGCACGAGGGAACGAGAGAATATTTTGTGATTATGCTGTACAGCGGAAAATTTTAGTACACTCCCAGCCGTTGATGCGATGGTAAACCCAAACAAGTATTCAGTAGTATTTATAGATTCGAAAAATGTTGAGAAAAATATTGTTATGATCAGTTGCGCTTATATGAAAATGTTGATTACCTACCTCAACAACCGCTACTACAGCTATAACCAAGACCTATTAGAGAATTTCTACCCATTACAAGAATCCGAAATTGATTTGTCGATCAAATATCCATTTCAATTTCTGTATCACTTCATTTTGTAGCGTTGTCCAATAATTTAATACCAAATAATCACACATTTCCTTTCTAGATTAAAATGGGTACAAGAATATTAACAACACATTGATATCAACCGAATAACTTCATCAAATATTATATAATAATAATAAAAGTAAACTCAAACAAGTCCTATCTAATTACCTTCAGTAAGAAGAAAAAAGGAAATATCCACTACGAAAGACCTGTTTCGCATGGAATAATTGGGGTTGTAATAAAACTTACCGTTTTACCAAAAATCGCGAATAACTCATTTTTTATCTTTAACGTCGAGAAAATTTTTTTCCATACATGGGAATAGTGGGGAATTTTATAATTTCATTTATAATTATATTTTGAACAATTTTACTGATTTTCACCTTGCTGTAACATTATGTATCTTCACGTTAATTTTTGATCTAATTTGACTGGACTAATAAGCATCGAAATGAATCCTATTGAATGTTAAATAATAAAAACATAATTTGTATTATATGTTGGAGCCGACACTGTCTAAACATGAGGTCCAAAACAAAAACGCGACGATGTATATTTCTTTCTACCACCGTACCGCCGCCGACTCCTTTTCTGCTTGTTCCATTCAATAGCTGAATGTCGATAGCCGTTTATTTTTTTACTTCGTGGTACTATAGCGACCAGATAATGTTTTTTTGGTTCATTAAAAAGGAGTTATAACCCAGTACACCTTTTTATTTTACTAACTACTTTTAATTAAATGAATCACCTTAGTTAACATGAGCGTATCTAGAATATTATACAAACACAAGTTTTATCTCTATGGAAGGAAAGCAACTACTGGCAACATTGTATTAAAATTTTATAGGAATATGTTTTGAAAGCTGATACATCCAATGAATATGTTTTTATGTCTAACGATAGAGGGCGCTTGTTATACGGTTTGTACCAAGTGGTATTGAACATAACTTTTACAATTTCGGTTATTTCTTCATAAATTTTCAAATCAAAATATTCTGAAAAGAATACACAGTATCGAGTTTTTTCAAGAGTACCTTCTTGGTGTAAAATTAAATGATGTTTAAGATCACTTGAACTTTTGCTTAATAAATCTAATATTGAAAAAGTTATGTTCAATATTACTTGGTGTAACTCCCTCTGTAAGAGTCAGACATAAAAACAAATTAATTGGATGTATCAGCTTCCAATACATATTCGTATAAAATTTCAATACAATGTTGCCAATAGTTGTGACAAAATCGTGAAAAAATGTGTTTATTCAATCTTTATCTTATCCCTTTATCTTAAATACGAAAAAAAATTTTTTTCTAAGCAAACCCCAAATATATTTCAGTTTTCTATCAATCCTAGAGACGGGATCACCTTTATTGGAAACACCCTGTATTAGTGGTCGTTTCATATGTTATACTTTGGACGTTTATTTTATCTAATTGGGAATTTTGAATCACTTATTAATTACAATTCATGCTAGCAAATGAGGTACTGAAAGTTACAAGTTTTCATAATTTTTGTGAAATTTTTTGTATGTATGTATACATATATACATTTTTCTTCCCTTTTCCATATTGTAGTGCGAGGTTCAAAATAAATAAGCTTTATATTTCAGCAGAATTGCTATTCTGTTCTCAACCTCTAGTTTTTATTTTTATTATAGAATTCTCATATTAATTCATTGTAAATAGTTTCTGAGGTAATTGGGAACTTGGTTGCTATTAGGCGAAGAGCCGGCCGCTGAAAAAGGCACCTGATCGGTTAAAAGACATTTATTATTGGAGAAGGTAGTACTCAAATAGACGAAAACAATGATATAGGAGATATAGTCCCCAGTCAGTCACTTGACTAGGCAACTATTTTTTGATTTTTTAAATTTTGGTATAGCTACTTAGCCTATTAGTTGAAGCATGATTTTGATATCAAATGAAAGCTTGAACTTTCCAGTTTTAGAAAAAAAAAAATGGTCAGAGGCTAGACTCTGACTGTTAGAAATTTTGGCAGCACACTTTGAAGACGGGCAACCTGAGTGTACGCTATAAGATACTCCATAAGAACGTTATACCTTAATCTATGTATTTCCCATTAAATTTTTTCAACTTATTGCTTATATTTAAAATATTTAAGAAATAAATAATGTAATTAATTGTAAAACGTAGACAAAAAATAGAAAATATAATGCTGCTTTCTTTAAAAAAGGCAAGAAAAAACCCTTAGAGTTATTAATAAAAAATGAAAAAATGCAAAAAGTTTTTATATCATGTAGAATATTTTAATAAGATGGAAATCGTCCAAGCGTCGATTTGGCACGATTGTTTATTTTTCAAAAATTATTTGCTAATACTTCATCTGCAGATTTCTTTTGTAAAAGTGTCAAAAGTTTTGACTCGAGTACGATACCTCCTTGTTGGAAATCTTTAAAACAAAAGATATTAAGGACGATGTATATTAATTCAATGTGGCAAAATGCTACTGAACGAGAGTGTATCGTACTTGACATTAATGAATGTGGGTGGGTCCAATTAGATGATACAATTGAACCTGTATGGTTCGAAGGTGATCAAACACCTCTTACAATAGGAGATATTTTAATGTATAATATGAACGATGACAATAATGAAGAAATTGATGAACAGCATAATGCTGATGTTTTAGAGGAAGAAAATGAAAATGAATAATTAGAATAACTTATTGTAGCTCATAAATATTATAATAAAATTGAAGTTTCAAATATAAAATAATTTATAAATATACGGTACAATTGTAAGAGTACATATTATACTTTTAATAAATAAATTGCTTAATTTAATGTTAACTGTTTTCATGTAATTTTATTCCATATGTTTCAATTATATACATGTTAATTAAAAAAAATGATTGAGAAAACAATTAACTACATTATTTATTTCTTAAATATTTTAAATATAAAAAATAAGTTAAAAAAATTTAATGGGAAATACATAGATTAAGGTATAACGTTCTTATGGAGAGTCTTATAGCGTACACTCAGGTTGCCCGTCTTCAAAGTGGGCTCCCAAAATTTCTAACAGTCAGAGGCTAGACAACCATTTTTTTTTCTAAAACTGGAAAGTTCAAGCTTTCATTTGATACCAAAATCATGCTTCAACTAATAGGTTAAGCAACTATACCAAAATTTAAAAAATCAAAAAATGGTTACCTGACTGGGGACTATAACTCCTACATTATTGTTTTCGTCTATTTGATTACTACTTTCTCCAATAATATATGTCCTTCAACCGATCAGTAGCCTTTTTAAGCGGCCGGCTCTCGGATTATATTCACAATTAAACGTAGACATAGATAAAAGTTATGTAGAATAATTATATAAAGATGTGATTACATGGATTCAAATAAATAAGCAAATGGTCTCATGTCTAGATGGAAGAAATGGAAGGAAATAAGGCTAACGAAAAAGAAAATAAACTAAAATAACGGGAGCCTTAGGGATATTAATTAACTAATTTCACAATCAAGTAATATAAGACCTTTCCTGAAGACCAACTTTCTAAAAATTTTTAACTATATCTTCTTATGTTTCTGTCAGTCTTTGGAGATTGTATGACTAATGGAAGACCGGGCGAAGCGAATACCTTAGATTACTCCCAAATTATTTGTTTTTTATTCCACGCAGCATGTTGAGATATCTTGGCTCAGTCGGCGGTAATCATTCGGGGGAGAGGCTGACTGGCATGTCGTTCACGAAATAGAAATTTGTTTTACGTAAAAAAATAATAATCTAGCAAGGTGAGTGTTTTTATCTACAATATTTATAAAGTATTAAAATCTATTAATTTCAAAATTTATGTAGTTGAACCAAGTGCATCGGGCAAATTAAGTACGGTATCTGCTTTGCCCGCTATTAATAATTATTGCAAAATATCTCACCATAATAATCTCATTATATTTTTTTCTATTTTAGATTGTAAATAAATATGAAAATAAAACTTAAGGCTAGTAGGATCCAGATATAATGCAAATGGCTATAAATTCATACAAGGCAGGAGTCAATGAAGAGCACAGCTAAAAAATATAAGCTACCCTAAGCAACCTTGTACAGATACGTAAAAAGCGATAGTTTTGCTGCAAAACTTGGCCGGATCTTCCTGTTTTCACTGAAGACCAAGAGGTAGAATTAACAACATATCTCAGGGACATAAATAGTGTTTTTGGACTGATGCGAGAGGAGCTTCCACTTATTGAAAGAAAAATAATTTAAAATATCCAGATTTCGAGCAAAGTACAGTTATAAATTCTCTAAAAAGTAACACAGTGACACCAGAGACACCTAAATCAAGCTAATCAAAACTTTGCTGACCCAGGACCTGGGACTAGTCAATGCAACCTTCGACATGTATATTTAAGAAAACGACAAGTGAAACTAAAAATTGGATTCGATGTGACATTTGTTGCCTTTGGTGTCACGAAGAGTGTTTGAAAGTACTGCAGGTATATTTGTGATAATTGTTTCTAATTTTTTATTGAGTTAAAGATGTGTTTTTTTTTTCAGCTGATGATTATTTTCACAAATTGGAAGGTGGATGTTTACTTTGCCCAAGTACTGTATTCACTTTGCTCATAGCTCAGAGCAAAACGATTTTTTTATTTTAGTTACTGTTGATTATTTTTGTATTATGTGAAAGAACTGGTTATATTACTTGTTACAGCCAGTAATAATAACTGTTTTGAGTCATTAAGTTTGTTTTTATTCACCAAGCTTTCGTCCATATAGTAAAGTGTCGCTATTTTTACTTGACGAACTATAAAATGTATTAAATAATTTCAACTGCAAAATTGATTTACTTCGGGGATGCACGGTTGACAGTGGCGGTTCACAGTGTTGCAATCGATGCATGGACGGTTGACAGTGGCGGTTCACAGTGTTGCGATCAATGCATGTAATAATTATTTTAAGATGTTTTTCGCATTTTAATTTATTCAATTTTTGTATTCAGTTTTAGTGTTTTTAGTTTATGTGGTTTTCCTGTAGCCTAATCACTAGCCAAATGGCCGACGATACGGAATATTCAGCCGCAACTTTACCTGCCTACCCGCATTCTGCGAAGAGCTGTTTGTTTGTAAGTCCTTTCTTTCCTTTTTCCTTTCTTTCGCTTTTTGATTCTATTGCAATGCACAGTACTGTACCATCCTAAACCCACCAAAATCACTCCCCCCACATGAATAATGTCCACAACCAATTCACAATATAGCACGAATTCTTTCGAATTCAAAAGTTTTAACTGCGATCTTTTCGATCGTTTTGCGATAGAATGCGACGTCATCATATCATTATGTGACGCCGCCGTAGTAGTTATGATAATGATGGTAGGTACCTAGTAACATAACCTAGGTAGATACCTAGTAACCTAGACCTAATTAGGTTAGGTCAAGTTACCTTGAAGCACACCATCATTATCGTAAAGAACGCTACAACGGAGGCGTCACAAAAGGATCTGATGATTTCGCATTATATAGTAAAACGATCACAATTGAAATATTTGGAATTGAAAAACGTCGTGCTCTAAGGTAACCGGGGCCTAACGAACTTCTCTCTATGTACAAATTTACTCGATTTTCGACTATACAAATGTTTTGGTACTACAATCATCAACATCTGAAATAAAACTCGTAAAATTTCGGTTGCTATTTCTTATCCCTTTATTGTTGCTACTCTCGCTTTTTATAATTTTCTTTATTTCCGTGTTTAAAACTATTTGATATTAGTTGCTAATTTTTGTTTCAAAATATGTACCATTTAATTTAATTATATGCAATGAACAGGGTCCTTCACGACGAGCTGAATCGATATGTATATGGAAAAGTTCTGCGACTAGTGTTCTGAAAATTTGCTTGCCTGGGGTTTTCCGAAATGCTCGTCTTAACTAAAATAATTTTACTCTTCTGAAACTTCCGGTTATACCAGAAGTAGACCCAAACTTCGTTATTTTAAACGTAATGCTATGGTTTTTATAAAATTTTTGGAATCTATGCAAAATTTCAATATAACTTTATATGAGTCGTCGTATGCTTAATGTCCACCATTTTTTAATTATTTCACATTTTCGGAATTTTTGGACACATGCAGCCCTCCACTAAAAAAATTATATTTCTAAGTTTAAGTGAGTCAGTTATAATATTTTCGGGATTTCGACGAATAACACTTACAACTTTCAAAATCTGTGAACAGCTTAACAAAAATGTATATAGGGTGTTCAGAAAATGGTGCCGAATTTTGCTATTTAAAAATTCAAAAACTTAATTTTTTCAAATGGCAAACCCCATTTTTCTCTTGGATTCTACGCTTGAAATTAAGGGGGTTTCAATTTACTTTACTTTAATTTAATTTAGTAGTGTAGTGTTTTTGAATATTTTTAAGTATTTTCATTTTTGATCCGTTAACGTTTATAATTGGTTGTTCGCCATCGACAATTAAAAACTATGAAAATTTCAGTTTTTTCAAGTTTCTACAAAAACCGTTGAATCCAATAGCAAAGAGACAAATGGGGGTTGCCATTTGAAAAAACTAAGTTTTCGAAGTTTTTAGATATCGAAATTCGGGAACATTTTCTGAACACCCTATATAAGTTTTTGTCAAGGTTTTCACATATTTTGAAAGCTGTAAGTGTTGTTTGTCCAAATCCCAAAAATATTGGACCTGACTTACTTAAACTTAGAAATATAATTTTTTTTTGCGGAGGGCGGCATGTGTGCAAATTTTCAGAACACTAGTCCCAGTACTGTCTCATATGCATATCGATTCAGTATTATAATTTACATTAAATTAAAGCTTTGATTTGACAAGTATTCGTCAATTTCGTGACTTTATGTGAAATATTATTGTCGATTTTGTAATCCATTTGAAATACGGATTATCATTTTACTCAAGGTTCTTGAATTATCACAATCAATGTATATAATTATGACACATTTACGAGTTCCACAAACGTTATCAATTATTTATATTAGTTGTAGATATAACAAACATACTAGTGTGTTACTTCAACGTCGTAAGTATTTGTTTTAATGTAAGTAGTTCCAATGTTACTCACCTCAAACAAAACAACACTGACTTTTTCTATTATCGGGCTTATTGCATTTAAGAACAACATTTACAATATATAATATTGAATCTTAAACCAGTGTTCCGCAAAGTGTGTACCGCGCCATACTGATGTATCTTGGTCGTTAATTGGAATGCTTCGCAAAAATAAGTATAAACTTATAAGTAAGGGTAAGAAAAATACTTAGTATCTTATGTAGGTACCTAAGCCTTTCTTACCATTACTTATTTATATATTCACGCGAGCGAACAAACGAGAGGTTTTTGTTTCATTCATATTATTGCGTGGTCCCGTTTGACGCCTCCCGCCGCCGCTACCCGTACTCCCATCGGGTCATCACGTGTGCTCCGTTTAAAGTCGCCACACGCTTGTGTTTAGCTGCTTATTATAATAAGCGTAAAATAAATATCATAACAAATGGATAAATTCATTAAGTGCAAGTTTTACCGGTGGAAGTGATGAAAACGAAAAAGAAGCCCAAAATTATTCATCGAAAATATGACGAAAGCTACATAAGTTACTGTTTTGCGGAGACGAATCTTGTCCTACCCCAAAATGTCTTGTGTGCGGAGAAACTCTAGGTACGAGGATGTATTGATATCTAGTTAGCCTAGAGTAGTTCCATGCATAAACAAAATATTGCGTTACCATAGCAACGAACAACAACTTATTAGAAGTGTCAATGTAAAGATTGACGAAAAAAAAGTAAACCAGAGTTACGCAATAAATTAAAAGAAAAAACATGTCCACCCAAAATAGGGAAAATCGAAAAATTGGAGTATGGAGCAATTATCAAGTACCTGTATTTAAAAGGGTTAGGTAAGCAGATTTACGAAGATATTCTTAATACCCTTCATCAATGTCCTTCATATGTGACCGTGAAAAATTGGACTGCAAGCTTCAAAAGAGGTAAATTTTCCATTGAAGATGATGACCGATCGGGAAGGCCCGTTTCTGTATTTGTCCCCGAAAATATCGATGCAGTTCATGACATGATTTTATCAAACCGTCGAATTGGGCTAAAACGGATATCTGAAGCTCTGAATCTTTCATACGAATGCGTTCATCATATAGTTCACGTCAATTTGGAAATGAGAAAAATTGCTGCAAAATGGATCCCCAAATGTTTGAATATTGACCAAAAACGTGCAAGGGTAAAAGCATCGCGTTCGATTTGTGGTCAATTTGAAAATGACTTCTTAAACTGAATTGTGGATGAGACTTTTTTGGATAAGGGTATAACAATAGCTGGCGATTACTATTCGACATTACTGACCACTCTACGGAAAAAAATTAAAGAGAAAAGACACGGAAAGCCATCTAAAGATTTTTTGTTTTCACAGGACAACGTCCCTACACACAAATCTCATGTTGCCATACAAAAAATTCATGATTAAGGGTTTGAATTACTAGAACACACCCCTCTTATTCCTCAGATTTGTCTCCGTCAGAATATCATCGTATCCAATCGAGAGGAGAATATGTTGATAATTAAAATATTTTGACATTCAAATTTTGTTTGGTTCAATATATCCTCGTAATAATTCGACGGTGACCAATAAACTAATTTGTCATTTAACCACTAAACTCCCATCAGTACCCCAAAAAGACGAAACGTATTGTCAATGTTTGAAAGAAGCAGGTAAATCTCGTGAGTTCGGCTTTCAAAACTTCATACAAAGCAGAAAAAGGAAGCTACGTAATCGCTAACATGTTAGTTGAAGCAAAAAAGCCACACTCTCTTGCTGACACTTTAGTTTTACTTGTCTGCGGAAATTGTCAAGATAATGATTAGTAAGAAGCTGCTAAAGAAAATGAAAAAATATCTATATCGGCAGAAACTATTTCACATCGATATTCACAACGATATTAAATCAAAGTTGATTGAAAAATTAAGAGTAAGTGGAGTTTTCCGCTATAAATTGAATGAGTCCATTGATATCTATTTTGTTTGCTACTTCCTAACCATACAACTGGTGACGAAAAATTTAAAGTAACGGACGAATATTTTAATGAACATAATTTGAAATGCCTCTGCCAGAGGAACTACCGTGCGTTCTTGAAGAAATTTTCAAAATCGTAAATTACAAGTCAAGTCACGACCGCTGAACTTTTGTTTCATACATAAATACGATGGCTTTTTCGCGGGAAATCACTTTCCCGAATTGATGTCAGTCGTTTTTGCAGTCCCAAGGTTCAGATTATGCGTATCTGTTTAAAAAGGGAGGATATTTTTGGCTTGCAAAGCTTGATATTTGGCGGATATATTTGTTTACTTAAATGAACTCAATAAAAAAATGCAAGGCAGAAATTCTGATATTTCAACATAGTTGAATGGAATTGAAATCTTTTGCTCTAAATTGAAACTATGGATGAATCTCGTTACCAATGGTAATAATGAAATGTTTCCGAATGTTATGGCAGCTGATACGGAAAAAAAATTCATGATTTGATTGTCAACCACTTGAAACTTCTTGCAGAGAAAATGAATTTCCATTTTCCTAAGATTCATCTGTAACCTATAGATTGGGTTCGAAATCCATTCTCCCAAGGCATTCTTTTTGGAAACTTACCAATAAATGAGCAGGAAGAACTGATGAAAATGAAAACGGATCGCACATTGAAATTGAGGCTTTCAGAAACAGACTTAGAACATTTTTGGCTATGTATGAAAAATGAATATCCTTTGTTTTCTAAGCAATACTTTCGTCATTTGCAACGACCTATTTATGTGAATTAGTATTTTCGACTCTTACCACAATAAAAATCAAAAATGGGAACGTCTCAGAACAATCGACAAAGAGATAAAAACAACTTTTCAACTATTACTGGGAATTTTACTGTGCTCGATTAAACAAGCTCATGTTTCGCATTAAATACCTTACTTACAATTTAAACTTTACGTTTGTTGATTAATAATAAATTAATATTACTTAAAAATATTTTTTTGTTTGTGGTGTACCTTTAAACATTTATCATTTCCTAGGTATACCTTAGACACAAAAATTTTGCGGAACACTGTCTTAGACTATATACCGTGGACAGAATGCATCTAAATAAAGGAGTTCTCATTTTTAGTAAAAACTATTTCCGAAACACGCAGTTGTTCTGAGAGATCAACCATTCATCTTTATATCTCGGAATTGAACTTTTACGATTACGATTGCTCATTCTCGTTAACTGTAGTGAACAAAGCGCTGTGCTTAGATGTTGAATTTGTTAGTTCTAACTCGTTATTAGTAAAAGTTGAGCGACAAAGTGATCCTAGAGATACAGTGCGTGTTCTGGTGTATGTACAATGGGCTTGGAAAATTTAAAAAAAGTATATTCTTTTCTAACGAAAATAAATATTACTTAATTTTACAAGAATAATGGTGTCGATAGGATTAGAATTAACAAACTTACAAAGTTTAGAATTCTGGATTTATTTTTTTACCGCTGAAGATCCGTTCCAAACAGATACTACGTCATCAGCGCCGATTGTGTAGCAGAGCGGCCGGCCTATTTGACAAAATGGTACTGGCTAGAGTGACTTATCGTCATACCAAAAGACTCAAGTCACCAATTCACTCACACTCTCAGTTAGACGGCCGATCTGAATGATACTCTAAACAGAGTACGGAGGCGTGTCTGTCTCATCAAGGTGCTCAGAGAATAATTCGGACGAACTCACCCCCTCACCTAACTTCATATGTACAAAACATACATCCTCCTCATAATCGAATATAGGGCAAAAGTCTACAGTTCTTTACCCGACTATCTCATTAAAAAACTCCTGACCTGCGAGTAGTCTATGCTCAGGTGTTACCAATATAAGTGTAGATTCATCCCCAGTAACACCGTTAAGCATCATTCCAAGCCGTCTTAATAACCTCCAAGCCCACTATGTTTTTCGTACCATCGAATCGAGCAACTCCGCTGCCAAAGAAAACCTTCTTACCTACTGTTTCGACAATATACAGCTCAAAGCCCAAGAGGGAATTCCCCTTTCCACCCCTGCGGCTACTAGCAATAGCGTACAAAGACCTCCCTGAAATTTACCTTAACTTTCTAGACAACTCTCCCATATTCATAAGACTCCCACTCACTTCGTCGATCGTCGGTGTTGCAGGTTTCCTGCGGTTTCCTGTAACCTTGTGAACCGGTTCAACAGCCAAATGGCCGACGATAGGAAATAATGAAGCCGCAGCTGTATCCGCCCGCCCTCCATCAAATTAAAAATAAAAAAAAAACAAAAACATACTAAAATATAAAAATATATTCCCAAACCGAGAAGAGCCGTTTTCACTTACACCAGAGCTCTCTTTTCATTTTCTTCTGGCCAGTTGTCGTTCAGTTTTCTTCCTTACTAGCCAGGACAGCAAGCACAACCTCCACAACCTCAGCCCTGCAGAAGTACCACTCCTACATCAGGGTAAACTCCAACAAACCTTCCTCCAATGAAAAAATTTCCCTTTATCCTACCTAAACACTATCCAACGAATCTCTCACCAGAAATTCAAGTTTGCGGCTCAAGAGGAATGGATCAAACTCCAATTAATACCATTAACGCCTTATTGCTTTCACGCACAGGGCTGTTAACTTCTCACTATAGAACACACCGAATATAAATACATTTTCGATTTCACTCTAAGGTGGGTTTTTTCTAGATTCCAAATTCTGATAATCATTTTATTCTGCACTATTTTTCATTAATATAATATTATTTTTTTGTTTTATTAAAATTCTGTTCAGAAAATTTGCATGAAATACATCATCATCATCATCAAGCCTTCCAATCCTATGTGGATTATGGCTACAGCTTTTGGCGCTTTAATTCCTTTTTTATGTGGATTACTCCTCGTTTTCTATTTTTATTTTCTTTATAGTTGATGGTTTGTTTTGGCTGCTTTTGTTAGTATTTTCTATACTTTTCGGTTCCGGCATTTTGCTTTCCAGTTTTCTATATTGAGTTCTCTTATGTCCTCCTCTATGCCGTTTTTCCAAGTTTTTCTCGACCTGCCTCTTCTCCTTGGTCACAATGGGATCCATTGCGTTATTCTTTTGATCATTTCAATTGGTTTTCTTCTCATTATTTTCTTGGTCCAGTTGAGCCTTTGTGCTTTTATGTATCTCACTATATTTTCCTTCCCCAGTTCTCTCTCTATTTCTTCGTTTCTCTTTGCTCTTCTTTTTTCTTCCTGTGTTATGTTTGGACCTGTTATAATTCTCATGATCTTTCTTTCGGTTCTTTTAAGTTCTTCTTCTTCTCTTTTGTTTATTACTGTTGCTTCCATTGCATATGTGATTACTGGTCTTATTAAGATTTTGTACATCTTTATTTTGTTTTGTTTGGTTATGTTTTTGTTTTTTAATATGCTTTTGTTCCTTCCATAGGCTGATAGCCTTTTTGTATCCTATCCTTTATCCGCTCTCTGGTTGTTTGTCCCAACGTTATTCCTATATAGTTAAAGGTCGATACTGTTTCAAAATTGTATTTATTAGTTTTCAGTTGGTTTGATCTCTGTTCTAGTTTTCCTCCTATTTTCATGTATTTTATTTTTGCATGAAATACGTAACCGAAATAAATGTACTTTCTAATATACTTCTTGTATCATTTTGTGTCATTTTTGACACACCATGTGAACAATTAAGGACGTCAGGGATGGATTATATGAGAGATTCAGGTAAAAAAATATAACAAAAGTGGTCCCAAAAACACGTGGAAATTAATTTCAGCATTTTAAATCCAACACTAGAGGATATGTTTGAAAATATATAAGTTAAAAAGGGAAAATTCATAAAATTTACTCAAGTAAGTGGCATTTCATATGCGATAATCGAATTCTTCACCAAATTTGTATGTTTTTCATTTCACAAGGTTTAGTCTCTCTCTTAAAATAAAAGGTAGGGGAGAGTGGAGACCATGTTAGACCATGTTATGAAAGATGCCTGTAAGTCCCGTTTTGATACGGGGTGTTTCTAAATTTATGCTACAAAATTCATGGCGTGATTGCTCGTATGAAACTAAGATGAGTTTATGTTCTCGACCCACTCCTTTCCAAGATATCATCATTAAAATGTGGTGACTAAAACTAAGTAGAATGGATGGATTGTTAATTTAATATGAGCAATCACATTCCACGAACTTAGAAACACCCTGTATAAATTCTAAACAATTTGAATACCAATTTAAATGCTCGAGAGCGTTGTTTTATATATTTTAGATTTGATGATTTCTCTTGACAAATGTAAATAGAAGCATAAAAGCTTAAGTAGGTCTATCAAAACTAAACTGAATCAACGTTATAATAGCGAAAACCGCAAGTCAATATCTTTTTCTATCGCGAGATATCTTAAGAAATATGTAAACGCTGAGATTTTGTCGTTAAACGTCTATTAGGTTGGTACGCCCAAGCGGTAATTAAAAACTTATTTTGGAAGGAACGTTCTTACATTGACCTACCTGCAATAATTTAAATTGTTTTCTTATTATTCCGCTAGATGGATTTATCTAAATGTAGAGCTAATATTACCAGCAATAAGAACAAATCATTAAATAAACCCTGTAGCAAATCTAACAATTAACTTAGATAATTATCTACGTAATTAATGGTGCCATAGGTGTTCAAAATCTTTCAACCTTAACCATACACCGAAGACTTTTTGGACAATTTTGTTTATGCATGCATAAACTTTTTGTTTTGGGCCTTATCTGCAGAGCAGATTTTTCAATCCACTGTTTTGACTGTTTCTTCGTTTGAGGATTATAATCGTAGATCCAGTCGCAAAAAGTCTAACTCGAATGCTCTTTATTTTTTTTGTGAACGATAAAATGTTTCGATTACCTAGAAAAACTTCAAACCTTATTTAAAAATTAAATGTTCAAGACCAATAAATAAAACTAACTGACCTTTTCTGATCAATTTATTGCCTTCTAGAAGTTATAATTGGTCAACATGTGCTAAGATCGCAAAGCTCATTAGGTTCAATAGAAATTACGTTGACTAAACAAAAGTAGACGAACTTACAGGGTGAGTTAAACATAAATAGGCACTCTGAACTTTAGGTTTGAAATTATGTTCATTGAATTTAGTTATGTTAATCATATAATTATATTCGTTTAAATCAATAGTTAGGTATACAACATAGGTTTTGAAACTAATACGAGGGTTGTCTGAAAAGTTTTCAATATAAAAAACAAGACATTGGTCAACACAGCTTCCGTTTAGGTCTCTACACATTTTCTAGTGATGTTCTAACCTTTTTAGTACTTTCAAATGATATTTCCTATCTTTCTTCTAAAAATAGGCAATTTGTATATGATATCGTCCTCCTCTGAAGAAAATCTCTTCGCTGTAAGTGAAACTTCAAGGTTAGGAAACAAGAAAAAGTCATTGGCGGCCGGATGTTATGAATACGGTGGATGGTCAACCAATTCGAAGTGTAATTCCTGAATATTAGTCTTTTTTTCATACAATGTTTTTTTCTATTTTCACTATCTTCACAACGACTAGCAAAATAAGCTTCCTTCTGAAATTACTGAAATCATGATGAGAATCTCCCAAAGTATGCGCAAATACATTCCCAACTAATTTTGATACGAGTTGACATCTTCACGTTGAGGTCGGAAACTTTTCCGACAACCCTCATAAATGTAATTTGACATTATTTTAACAATATTGTTCCTATAATAAGCGAATTCCAAAAAAAATATACACAGTGTTCTCAAAACATTCAAACATCACCTGTAGTTTAAAACTGATCATTAAAGTGACACATACCAAGCTGCTGCGCTTAAATTTTTTTTTCAATTCGTCCACCTCTCTTTTTTCTCAAGATTAATAATTCTATAGAAATAGTCGCTCAAAACATAGATTTATAGGAAATTTTTTAATCTACGTTTTATATTTCTTTAGCTCTCTATTTTTCAAACGGCAAAGTTTAAAGGGTTCGAATATGGTATCAGTCATACGTAATGGTACTAACTTTTTTTATCAGTTTTTATGTATGTATATCCTATAGTTTTTCAGAAATTTTGAAAAGAAATTTTTAAAAACTTCCAAAATGATTGTTCGACTTTTAACATATTTTTTTTTTCGGAATTATGCATTCGAAATATTTCAAACAATCATTATTAGTACGTGAATAAAATAAATAATCATTGATTTACAATTTTATTGCAATTTGGGTACTATTGAGGTTTCTTCCTACTAAAAACTATAAATCGTTTTTAATTCGGACATAACTCTCTTGGTTTTTATGCTAGAGAACATTCATTTTGAACCTGTTTAAGTACTTTGAAAGAGGTTATATCCAATTACCTCGAATTTACTGTTTTTCCGTTACTCGACGTTGAATTTTAAAAAATTTTCTTCGACAAAAATATTCAATCTTAAATAAATGATAATTCGGTTTATATTTAAGACATATTTTAAAAAATCAGTCTCTTTGTTTTTTAAAAACTTTTTTGTTTCATACACTTTTTATGATAAAATTAAAATTATTTGAGTTATTCATCGAAAATCGATTAAAGACGTGTTTTTTTTTTCAATAAAAATTTTATGCTAGGAACATTTCCTGCTGAAAATTTGGACCTCTATCAATTTCCGCGGTTATTTTAAACATAAAAATTTTCACCATCTAGTTGGGGTGGAGCAGATCACTATGGAAAAAGCACATATGGGCGTAGTGCAGATTTCACTTTTTGAGGTATTCCCTACATGCTGTCAAAATTTCATTAAAATCGATGCAGGATGATTGAAATCGGAGGTGAAAATCTTGGTAGCCAGAACTATTTTATCTTACGTCTTGGGTCAATATAAATTCATATTAATCATTAGAAGTATTGTTTAATTCGAATTGGAGTTTCTGATTCTTGCAGCTGTAGTCCACGATAATTAGTTGACTCTACCATCGTTCATAGATACCTCATGAATTGAGCTGCTTTTCGTATCGTCTGCAAGACAATACAAAAGGTTTAAAGCATTTCATTAATAAAATCAAAAATGTGATATCAGTTGTTATGTATCATGTACTTTTAACAATATCAAGTGTACATTCTGTATGTTAATAGATTATGTGATGAACTTAGATGCGGAAGCATATATTTCTATGATATATTCATCAATATAATTGAAACGGTTTCATATGAACTGAATATGATTTTCAAAGATAAACTGTTTCTCCAAACAGTGTGCACAAAATTACTGCTTCTATTAAAAATGAGACATGTTATATAAAATCCCGTTAATTTATGTAATCCATAATATCTGAATAGACGCGTTTTCTGGTATGCAACATATTTTGCAGTTCGAAAATTTTATTACATGTCTATGTAAAAAGCTAAAGAAATTATTTTATTATTGTTTTACCTCACATTTTCAATAACATGTTTATTAGAATCGGCATTCATGAAAATATCAAATGTCGTGTATTGTTACAGGGAAAGGTTGTAATTCGACCCATCGCCTTTAAACCGTCAACTATGACGATGACTGGTTCGTCAAGGTTTGGAATGACCGGAGAACGATACGGATCAACACCAATACTCACCAGGCCTGGATCGAGACTAACCTTGTACGGAAGTAAGTTTTTAGAATATAAATAATTTGAATCTAAACAGTGATGGGACGAGATTTTATAGACCAATCCAATTAGACGTTTACCCTTTATCAAAAACTTATTTTATTGTTTGTTCAAGTTTGAAATACCAATAAAAATAGAAAAATCACTATTAGGCAATGGAAAAGTAAGTGGGTTTTCACAAGAATTGTTCTTTCGCAAATTAACCAATACGAAATATTAACTCAAGATTATCATGAGAAAATGAATGCAGAACATTATAAAAAAGGGGTATCACATATTCTATTATAAATCGATCTAGAATAATTAATTAAACAGTTAATTATACAACAATATCAATTTACTGGAATGTACTCGATTAATTTTTTATTAATACGATTGATAGGGCTCAATTGTAACAAAATAAACATAACATTAGTCAGCTACATTATCACTATATAAAAAAATTCGAATTGAAGTATCAATGTTTATTGTTGATTTGTGTTAATTCATAAATCAAAATCTCTGGATTTATATGGTTTATTTTAGAAATGGTTCCGTTATGGTCCCGTTAAAAGAGTAATTGTCTGCATAGTTGTCGTATTAACGATTTTTTGGTGGTTGATATGATTTCATTTTTTTGAGGCAATGTTCGCACATTGTACGCACTTGGTACTTGTTACAGATGAAATTAAGAGTTGAAAATATAAGAAAAGAAAATGGTTTGCTGGAACATAGCTCTGTAATGTGAATGAAATTAGACGAAATGATAAGTACAGCGACGGCTGTATTTATTCCTTGTGGTCGGTTATTTGGTGACGAGGAATCATCAAATGATGGTGTGCATTATGAACTACAAGAGAAGAGTAGTACTTATTAACAATTAATTGATATTCCCACTTTAAACTGTCGAAAAGCTGAAATGCAACAGTGGCTACGTGGAAAGGAGATTGAATGCAATGATACTGTAATTGAAGAAGAGTTAGTTGCAACCAATAAACTACTTCGAGGTAATTACATTCAATACGTTATCGATATAATGGCTAGTAGAAGAGCTATTCCAGTTTCACGATTTAGTCAAAAAAAAAACTAATTTATTAGCATGCCATTTACAAACGTTGAGTTGAGGCAGCGAGCAACTTCTGAAGATAAATATTTTCTTTCATGAACTTACAGCCCAAGAAACATTCAAGAAATGGACGATGGTCATGAAAATACGAGCCCAGGGATACCAGCTCAGTTAAACGAATCTAATGATCTGCCTTTGAGTACTTCTACAGTGTAAATATATTGAGACAAGCTGGCCTTTTTAGAAGGATGGCAGTAAATTGAAGAACATAAAAATTGAACGCATGAAGAGTGGGAGATAGTTTGTTGGAGTGATAAGTCAACGTTTGATATTCTTAGGTCTGAAAATAAAGTGTTTGTGAGCAGGTCAAAGAAAGAACTGATGTTAAGCACGGCGAAGGTGATGGCTTGGGGATGTTTTGGAAGAAGAGCTACTCGAGACTTGGTAAAAATTTAAAAGAAAGAAAGCTATAAAAAATATTACAGGAAAATGTAGTACCTAATGGACAAAAAATTCATTTTCCAGCATCACAAAGACTCAAAGAATGAAAGAAATAGTCAACCATATTGAGTTGTAGGACAAATTGGACAGGAATATCAGATAGCAGTGTCCTACTTCTAATTCGCATTTGTGGAATATCTTGAAAAACGAATGGAACCAAATAGACGACTATTATCTGTCGAAATGTCAGAGAATGCAAAAATTGTGCATCGAAATAATAAAAGCAGAAGGGAGTTACAACAATGATTCAAAAATTTAAATATATAATAACAAATTTAAATATACAGACTATTATTACTTTATTCTTATCTATGTATGTATTATAAATATCAAAATCAAACGTATTGTTTTTATTTGCCGTGTATCATGTCAACTTATTTTGGAAACTGATACATCCTATGAATTTGTTTTATATCTGACTTTCATAGAGGGTGACACGATTAGTAGGTATTAATAATAACTTTTGTGAGGTTAGTTTTGTTAAACAAAATTTCAAATTTAACACCAAGAAATTCTATAAGTCACATTATGAAAACTTATTTGAAGTTAATTTTTGAGCAGCAACTTGGAAATTTGGATGATTATATGTACCTGGAGTTTTTGAAAAATCACTTAATCGATATAATATTCACACCAAAAAAATGTCATAATTGATTAAGGACCTATTTTCCAAATCGCTGAATTGGTAGAAATGCATAAGCTCCGATTCAATAGCCTCATTCGGTCATCCTTGGGCCTCCTTGGTCATTCGATTTAACTACACAATTTGGTCATACCATAAGGAAAGAGTCTAATTTATTTTTGAAAAAGTTATGTTTATATAAGAAGGCAGTATCACCAGAGAAAAAACGTCCATAAATAATGACCAAACCTGGCATATGCCTTATGCATCGACAAAAAATCAGCTCTGAGCTTCAATTCTAAGCTATAGAAGTAAGTGGTATCAAATCACCATACAAGAAATGAATAGAAATGTCATACGGACGGATCCAAAGCGGAATAGGAGTGTACGAGCCCAGAACCAAACACTCTGAAAGCCAGAGCAACATAATGAGCGTTTTTCAAGCAGAAATTCATGCAATTGGAAAATGTGTCCATTTCAGTCAAGAGACGAACTATCGCAAACAAGAGATCCGATAGCAAAGCAGCTAAGAAAAATAAATTTACCCAAAATGGATTCCAAGAGACACCAGAGTGAAGGGAAATGAATTAGCTGATAAGCAGCTAAAGCGGGGGCAGACAAGCCCTTCATTGGAACAAACACTTCAGTGCTACCAGCTACAGAAGAATAGAAAAAACATTGATAGATAGGAGCCAAATCAACAATCGGGATAACTTACAGGGGCTGAGGCAGGCAAATACTCTTCTGCGAAACTACAACCAAAGAACACCTGAATGTATCAGCATAATTAAGAACAGTCTACGAATACTAACAGGAATTCTAACGGGGTACTTTTGCCTCAATAGACACCTATGGACATTCTCTCGAAGTGTGAAACACTACCTAACTCTAGAGCACTACACCTGGGAGCGTATGAAATAGAAGACGAAGATCTTCAGCAACTATAGCCATCCCACCATCTGGACTTTCTAAAAGAAGTGGGATTAACATATCTGCTGTAAACACTGGGTTCCTCAATATCGCAGTAAGAAAAGGGGATACCTTTAGGTCGCAGTGTATATGATACCCAATATCTACATAAATACCTATAACTATTGGCCAAATCCAAATTATTTTGCAATTTTCTACCTATCCTAGAAACAGGGTCGCTTTTTTAAAACACTTGGTATATTTTAATGAAGAAATATTTATTACGTCCTGACATTTGTTCACATAATGCAAGGTCTCGCAGTTAATCCTACAAACACCAACTATAAAAACATGTAGAATTTATTTCTTAGTAGAAATCATTATATAAACTAGAAAAATCTGAATTACCTTAACACCGCCCCAACATTTTTTATTGAGAAAACATAATGTATTATAATCATAATGCTCTCCTCTAATACATCACTCAGTATCAAAGCCTTTAACCTTTAAAAAACTTTGAGTCAAGTATTGAAATTTATGAAGGAAATATCACTTTACAGAGTTGCTATCAATTTTCTTGACCTAATAATAAAGAATGCTGCTTTTAAAATATTCTTAATGGAAATCTAGACAATCTCTCGTGTAATTGAATAAATTTTAGGAGTACTTTCATATATCTTATTGAGGTAACTCCAAATATGAGCAACAAATATTCAAAAGTTACAAGTACAAAATCAAGGTCACTCTAAAGCTGTTCAATATGTAATGGAACTAGTAGTTTCTACGTCTTTGTGAACACATGTGAAATCTCACGTAGATTGATGAAATCATTAATTTATTTTCAGTTGTTCAAAGGGAACGAGTCAGAGTACAAACGATTGTTAAAAATGTATAAAGACTTTGCACCTGCACATAGCATGGTAGAAAGAAGCAACTTTCAAAGCTGATAACACAAACCTATAGTTTATTTCAGAAAGGTATAGAGCAATAAAATCTCATTAGGTATGCAAAGGGACCACAGAGTGACCCAACGAATATTTAAGCCACTTTCATAGTTTGGCATTGATTTTATTGTAAAAAATTTTTTTTCAAGTGCAGGTGGTACCACCCGGGTTGGTGTCAATTTATGGGCTGAGCCTATTGTTATCCATACACAAACACTGAAAATATTGTGCCATAGGCGTGCCGGTAGGATACTGGTAAAAAGGAAAGAATTTTATTTGAACAGAATGAAAATTAGACATTAAATACATAATATTAGGTACACTTATTTTTTTTAACATTATACAAAAAATACATTATACAGAAATTAAATTATAAAAAATCATAATATTCTTCGTCATCTGAGGAACTGTCATCTCCTCTTGACGTTATAATTCTTTAATAACATGTTTGACTGCTTTTCGTCAGTTCTCTGGTGTCACGTCCTTAATGGCTTGATCAAACAGTAGCTTAACGTCTTTCATTTTGATATCGTGTTTTGTCTTGTTACAAATCCTTTCACTTGCGCCCATATAAGTTCTATAGGTTTTAGTTCGCAATGATAAGGCGGTGTGCGCAGCACAGTTACACTAGGTTTTTCTGCTATATATTCCACGGCGTATTTCATAAAACGATGTTTGTGTCAATTTGCTATATCTAATAGTTCTTTTTTTATCAAATTATCTTCAAATTCAATACTTTTGGTGGTTAACCAGTCAATAATTTCTTGTTTTCTCCAAGATGAAGCTGGAGTCTTCTCTATGCATCGAAAATGATGACTTGCGTTATCCATAACTACTACTGAATCAGCCGGAAGATATTTTATCATTTCACCAAAATAGTCATCAAAAACATCCGAATCCATGTCCTCGTGGTAATATCCCGTATGGCACGAGTGAAAGGCTAGCAAACCTTCTTTCAAAAATCCCTCTTCGCTTCCAATATGGACGATTATTAGTCTTTTCCGTTTACCTGAAGGCACATTAATTAGCTTAGCGAGAACTGGTTATATTTTTGTCTTGCCACATTTTTGATACTGTATAACCTTCATTAATCCACGTCTAATCAAGATAAAAGGTTTTCTTCTGCTCTGTTCTGTACTACTTTATACTTCTTAAGTATTTTCGTCGCCTGCAAACAATTTCATTGCTTTCCAGTAAAAGTGCTTTATGGTTATGCTTTTCCCAAGCAAAATCCACATTTCTCAAAGTGGTGCATAAAAGTTTTTTAATTATCAACGGAATACTAACATCTTGGCCAAGCTCCATTAAAATCTTATCTAGGGTGGGTATTTCTTTTTTTTAAATAAAAAGAGTGAAGTTTTCTCCGAATTACACTTTTGGGGTCTTCATCAAGGACTTTTACTGGTCTGGCTGGACTTTTCTTGTGAGGCTCCACTTTTCCTGGTATCTTCCTCCCCCGCAATAATTTAAAAATGGTGGACTTTCCAACTCCAGTCATTAGGGAGCATCGGTCGACAGTTTCTTGTTTTTTATTCACTGATAGTGGAGAATTATTGGAACATCTTTTCGTTGGTGTAAATGTCGCCATTTTATTACTAATCTTATAATACTGTGAACACTTTTTACGGCTTAACAGCAAATACTGATGCGTTAAATTAAACAAATATACTTATAAAGATCTAATAATTTTGGGTAAGGCACCATTGCCCTTACGGCGCATGGTTGAGCCGAATCTGAAATTAGGCTTAACCATTAGGCAAATTAGGTTGGAATTAGGCAGAGGCCCTAATAGAAGATTAAACGGTACCTGTTAAACGCAAAACGAACGTGTATAATGTACTACTTACACAATATTTCAAGACCTACACCTATGGCGGACACCGAAATTGAGCCGAACTGGACGGAATTCCCAATTTTATTGCTCTATACCTTTCAGAAATAGACTATAAAAGACGATCCACTTGAAGGGCGCCCAAAAATGGCATAAAAATCAGAAAATATAGTTAAAAGAGAAAATATCATCAAGTAATATCATTGATTCACAAACAGAGATTTAGCTTTAACCCTTGGCTTCTCATTAGACAATGTGAACAATAATTTGCTAGAAAGATAAAATTACAGGAACATCTGTGCAAAATGGAAATAAAGACACTGTTATGCGTTTCACTCTTAATTGGAGTATTTTGAAAAATAAAATAAAGTTTATGCATTGTTTAATAACCGTGAATGAAACTTAGCTCTACAACCATAATTCTGGATGAAAATAAGAAGCTAAGGAGTGATGCGAACCCGGTACCAAGTCTAGTTAACATCTATAAATCGAGAGAAAAGGGGTCAAAACCAGTAAAAAAATAAACACAGATTATTACTGTAATCTCGTGTATCAACTATATGTGAAAATTCATGAAAGAAGACCTATTTCACACAAGAAAACTTATTATTTTCATCAATATCTCATGTTATATCAACGAGAGATTAGGATCGAAACATCAGTATTGCTTTTTTAGCAAAAGAGAAAATAATTAAAAGCAATTTTCAAAGATGAATCTATTATTTTATTACTAATCTAGGGGCGCCATGCTGATACTTGTAAATAGGCTAAAGAAAACATTGTATAAGCTTAATAATCTTAATGATATTAAGAATCTAGAAATAATTAAAATTAATTATGTATAACTTATCTTCGATATTCACTCATCAATAAAAAGCTAATGGTAGGGCTTACTAATGCGTTTGGGGGTAAACCTGCCAATATTCTATTTACATGAATGAGGGAGTATCAAAATAATAAAGTATTCGTAATTCATTCTACGATTTTCAGCACTTTCGTCCATTTAATTTTTTTTCTCTTTATGAAAGGAAAAGAAATACAGGACTGAAATGAAACTTAATATTCTTTTAATCTAGCCAATTCCATAAATTTTTGATTGTGTTAAGTTTTCAAAAGTTTCAGCATTATCCATTACTATTATACAGTTCTGATGTAGAGCATCTCATCAATTGTCTTTTCTGATTGTTGACTTAAAATAGTAACGGGTGCCAGGTGGCAAAATTAGGTTTTAAAATTTATATAATAAAAAAACTACAAAATATATGCATTTCAAGTTTTAATCAATATAAGGTAGAAAAATGCAGGTTTTATTTATTAAAAACTATTTCCTCCAAATATTGGCCGTTACGTCGGACACATTCTTGGAACCTGGCTTCGACCCCCACAGAAAAAAGTCCATGGGGGAAAGATACGGTAGCCTGGGTGGCCAAGATATGTCACCTAAACGGCTTATCAATTTGCTTGGGAAGAAATCACGAAGCAGCGCCATGGTCTCCCTAGCAGTGTACGGCGTGGCGTCATCTTGCTGAAAACATGATGTTCTCTCAATTTTGGAAATAAATAATCGTTAAGTATTCGCCTATAAGCAACACCGTCTACGGAAATTGCTTGCCCTTGACTTTGATTTTCAAAAAAATAGGGTCCAATTATTTCCCTGCTTGTCAACGCACACTAAACCGTCACTTTGGGACTGTAAAGTGGCTGTTGATGTTTTAAGCGGGGGTTTGGTTTTTTGGGGGACCAATAACGACAATTTTGTTTGATTACATTTCTATTCATATGAAAATGGGCATGATCACTCCAAAAGATGGTGTTTACTGTGCGACATCGCTCCAACATTGCTTCACAGAAATTTTTATGCATATTGTGATCATTAGGCTTAAGCGCTTGCACAATTTGAATTTCAAATGGGTAAAATTTAATATCCTTCTTCAATATTTCGTGCACTATAGTTTGTGGAAGCCCCAAGGCAGCCGCTTTATTACGAACTGACTGACGTCCTGTTGGGTTCCGGTCGTGGGTTGTTTTCTGCTGTACTTGTTACTAGCAAACTTCGCACCCATAATCGAATTAAATCTTCACTTGGTGCGTCACGCAACCGTCGTACATTGTAACGTGAACAAAATCTTCGACGAGCAATCGCATACGAATCATTAGCTTTGAAATATGCTTCGATTGCAAGCGCACGTTGTTCACCCTCTCTCCGCTCAATGGTTATGGAGAAATTAGAAATTGAAATCCTAATTCTGTCACTGGACATCCTTCAGATACATTATTTGGAAGAACCTCTCTCCGAATTGTGATATACCAACTCGTTGGTCCATTTTTCATTTAAATAAAATATATTTTTTCTTTGGTTTCTCAGTTCGTTTATAGTTTTTGTGTAATTTTTTCTCAATTTCCACAATATCGCTTCTTTATTTTCTTTTATATTTGAAATGTTGGTTTTCCTGGAGCTTTACATACTATTTGAAATTCAACACATTTCTCTTCTTTGATAACTCTGTAACTCGTAGGTTTCTCAACACGAACTACTAACCAATTCCAATGTGTCATCGACACTTTTACATAGTTTAAATGTTTCTCTGAAAATGATTGAAAAATGCATTTCAATTTTAAGTAAGAATTTGGTTGCCTATACTTAGGAAGCGATTTCTCTAAATAAATCTGAATCAATAAATCGTTTTGGCATTTTAGCAAATACCACTTCGTCTACTGATATTGACAGTGAAGTTGATCTTGTTTCAATACGTTGTCAACGTTAAAATTTGGTGGACGCGCCGGGAATGGCAAATGGAAGATGTCCATTAATCGAAGATTCTAGAATGTGATGTTAGTATGAAAAATCGAGCAGCCACGAACAATTTGATGTTATAATGAACACATCGGGTTATTGATAAGTGAACTAAATGGTTTATTTTAAAAAATTAGATATTAGTGAATAGTTCCATTTATTAAGTGCTGGTACCTAAGTAGTTTAGTTTGTGTGATGGTGAATAGTTGGTGCTTGAATAAATTACATAAGATACACTATTTGTATCAATTCATCGTACACGTGATTGAAACATGTTTACATAAATAAATAAACATTACAATTAGAACATCACTGAAAAATTAGTCTTTTCTAACTTATTGAGCAGCCAGTTATTCATAGTAATGAATTGAAATCTGGATCAGTTTTATCTCGGGTAAGTAATTTCGATAAATGCGCTATAGTTTAACTTAACAGCCTTCACTCAGCTTCATAGTTAAGACAGTGCGGGGTCAAGAACCGTCACACATATAGGCCTCCTGGTAGGCGCGTGTTGAACTTACAACTAACAAAAATCAAAGTTCTTGGAGAAGTTGAAATTTATCAAATTTATTGGGTATGTTTTACCCACATGCTTGAACCTCGCGCATGTAACTACTGGGCACCCCGGAGATAAGTCTTGAGAACAGACTTGTCAGAGATGTGATCGATCCACTTGATTTGCCAAAATGAGTCCAGGGCTCAATTACGGTTTTGCTTATCTCAATCTGTGGAGCGAATCAGTATTCAATTAACAAGTTTTAAATAATTCCAGATAATAGAGATATAGAAGTTGGAAAATGCCTTATGATTCATCTGCTCACAGTTATGTTTTTTTTATCGAATAGTCACCACAGAGGGCCAAGTTTAGTCAAAATACATTCGCCGCAATAAAACTATACATAAGTATGAAAGGCTTTGTGATTGTAAACACTATGCTGATAAAAGTTACATATTCTCACTTAAATTGTAGCAATATCATGATATAAGTTAAAACATAATTTAAAACTACAAAAAAAGTATTATAACCGATAGAAAATAGACCGGTGGAAAAGCTGATGTTTCTTCCTCTGAAATGTTCGGCAAAGAGAACCAGCTCTTCTTTAATACTGTTTTGATACTTCGAGTATGATGGGACACTTATAAACAATTTGTAACCAATTATAGAAACTCTCCTCATAGCTCTTGATGTATTTTCACAAGTTATGGTCAAAATTAAACCAAAAAGCTGAAACAAAAAAATTTGAAAATGTAGTGAATAAATAATCAAACGGAAGAATAAAATCAAACTAAATAAACTAACCGTTAATTTTGAGAGCGACCTAAGTTGTTTTATGGGAAATATATTGCCGAGCAGAAGAGAAACTGAAGAATCATCCACAATTAACAAGGGTTAATATGGCTAGACATACTGTTTACCCTACCACTACACCAGCACTCACAATTACACTGTCTGACGCGCGTTTCTATAACCAAGTTATCATCTTCAGAAACTGATGTTCAATGAGTAATTACAACATAGAGCATGTAGTGAGAAATATGAAAAAAAATTAAAAACTAGCTAGATATTGAAAAAATCCGATCCCAATGCTAAAAAGAAAAGAGGACTTATAAAAAGCTGAAGATAGATAATAAAAACAATTTTAAGCCCAATTAATATTGATTGAAATAAATGTAGATAGCGTATTGATTATAAAATGGAAGATGAACTTGAAGAGGTAATCATAGTTGAAATATTGGTAGTACCAGGAATATTTGTGAACAACGGTGCGAAGATACAGTGGCTTTATGAATGCTTATGTAGGTAGAAGAATAGAAGAAAAAGGTCCAAATCAGTGTTTAAAAGAATAGAGGAGGACTTGATTAAAATAGAAACTCGGCAATGGAAATATTTAGTAATAAAGCAAATTAGATTTAAGGTAGCTTAATCATTCAACCGTGTATGGAGTGACTGGTGTAAAGTCGATTTATACTTAAATTTAGATATGATTGATAACATCGGAAAACAGTGATAGATATAATTTTTTCCAATAAATATTAGTCAACAAATGCATTATTTGAATAATAATCAGTACATTCAATTTATTCTCTCTATAATTTAAGTTGAAAAGCACAAAAATTACGAATAGGTCAAAAAAATACAAAATGTTTATAGACAAATGCAAGCAGTGGCTAATAAATAATAGATACGAACTTGATCTTAGATTTATCTGAAAGAGAAATTTATATAGTTTGAAAATTTTCAAGTAGGCGCTACACAATTGCCGTATCGTATGATACTAGAAATTATTATAATAAATAGAAAGAAATTTTTGCATCTTATGTATATAAAGTCTACTCTCGTTAATTCAAACCTGCTATAAATTGAACCTCTCTATATTTCAAAGTTATCAGTTAGCACTAAATCAATACATTTTTTGCACTTGGTAATTCGAATGAAAAAATCATTGCTATATAACAAAACGACGTGTTAATTCGAACTCATAGGCGTCCAGCACTGGACAATTTAAAGTTGCAGTGAGAAAGAGGCGGAAGTATTGTAAGTACATATTGTTCTAACTTTTATCAACGTACACGAGCCTTTGTTTTTGTTATGATTAGTTTGACTATTTCACATACACTTTTTACTAATGGGTTTGTTTAGTTATCATTCAGTTACTGTTAGTATTTCGTTGGTATACAGATAAAAAGTTTGTCTTAGTTATGAGCCCTAGAAACTATAAACGTTTGACGATTGCTGAAAAGAAGAAGTTAATCGAAGAAGTAGTGATGTTGCAAAAGAATTTAAGATTCCTATGAGTACCCTCTCAACCATAATAAAACACGAGGAGAAAATTAGAGCTGCTCAAACTGCTGGACTACAGAAAAGAACTACTAAAGGTGAATTTCCTAGTCTGGAAGAAAGTCTAGTCATTTGGTTAAGACAGTGTAGAGGACAAAATGTGTCTATTAGCAGAAACTTGTTGAAGGATTGAAGGAAAAAGCAAAACAGTTCGCGTCTACTCTAAGCATCAAAAACTTTATGGCAAGTGGAAGGTGGCTAACAAATTTCAAGAAGAGAAATGGAGTTCTGTTTAAAAAAGTTTGTGGGGAAAGTTGAAATATTGATAATGCAGTTTGCTTAGATTGGCACGGTAATTTGAAGACCTTGATGCTGTGATGCCCGAGACATTTTTTATAACGGTGGAAACTGGCCTATTTTTCAAATGTTTACGCTTACTTAAAATGAAAGATGAAAAATGTCATGGGGTAAAACATAGTAAAGAGAGATTGACAGTTTTACTTGCAGTTAATATGGACATATCGGAAAAACTTAAACCGTTAGTAATAGGAAAAGCAATGAAACCGCGATGTTTCAAAGGAGTGAAATCGATTCCTACTGATTATTGTGCTAACACAAAAGCTTGGATGTCATCAGAACTTTTTGACAATTGGCTTTTAACAATTAATGGGGACATGAAACGACAAAAGTGGAAAATTTTATTATTTTTAGACAATCCTCCTACATTGTCTAACGTGGTAATCCACTTCTTTCCGACAAATACAGCTTCCAAATTGCATTAGACCAAGGGATAATTTTAAGACGTTTTATCGCCAGGAAATTATTAAGCTCGTTTGAGAATCTCCCAATAAGCAGCTAACTGCAAATATCACGGTTCTGACAGCTATTTTACTTATTGACCAGGCATGGAGAGCTGTAACACCCCTAACGATTCTCAACTGTTTAAAAAAATCCCTTTTCCTAACCAGCAATAGAACTATTAGTTGTTATTAGCGGTGTGACTTTGTTTAAGTGGCGAAATTTTATCTGCGACAGATACGAATGAAAAAAGTAACGATGAAGATGCGGACGATACATTAGAACCTATGGCAGAGGTGTCAGTTAAAGAAGCAAAATCCTCATTCGATACCTTACAAAGCTTCTGTCTACAAAACGAAAGTGATCAAAAAGCATTTCAGGCACTTTTTTTCTTAAAAAAAGTTATTGAGCAGCAGCAATGTGTTTTGTATAAATGTACCTCTAAACTTTTGACATTGTTATAAAATAGCAGTTAATAAATAATAATTTATCAACACTTAATAATTTGAAGTTTTATTTATCTTCTCTCACAAATTTCGAACCATTTGTTATTTCAAACACTCTCAATACATATTAAGAGTTCCTCGAGTTTCGAATTAACGAGAGTTGACTCCAACTGTTTTTTTAATTTTTTTCTGCTTTAGAAAAAAATATAACGTTGGTCAATATTTGTTTATAAAAGTTGTTAAATTAATAAACAATTAAATATTAATAAAAAAATGTTTTTGCTAAACTA
This sequence comes from Diorhabda sublineata, assembly GCF_026230105.1. Taxonomy (NCBI): domain Eukaryota; kingdom Metazoa; phylum Arthropoda; class Insecta; order Coleoptera; family Chrysomelidae; genus Diorhabda; species Diorhabda sublineata. Next base: position 15,075,774 of record NC_079476.1, read on the forward strand.
TTTAACAGTGTAAATGACGACTTTTAAGAACCCAATTATTTATTAACACAGCTTTAAGCAATCGAAGTACACAAAAATTAATTTTAAACAAGTAAAAAGTAAAATTAAGAAAAAAATTTTAAAATCATAATTTTCACTGGACCACATAACAAATAAGATTTTTGAAAAATGATGAATTTCTCTAATTGTTTAAAATAATTTCACGAAAAAATTACGTAAAGATTTTATAATCTATATTAATTACTGTTTGAAGTGAGAACAGACATAGCTAAATATTAATCGAGAAAAAAGTTATCAACATTTTTTAGATATTTAATTTTGCAATAGTTAAATCAATCATAATCAACAAATTAATAAACTTTTATAAATATTTATCGCAGGCCAATTATTTATACCTATCTTCTCATTTTTTATAACAAAACTTTTTTAAAAAATAGTGATTTTATAAAAAAATTATTTTTATTGGATGCACTTTTTAGCGACATTGCGCGCATAGCGTAACAGCCTCTCGGAACCCTATTTCAACGTCAAATGAAAATTATAAATAATGTTGATAGTGAATTGTTTTATCGGAGATTTTCTTCTCTTTAACGAGCTTTTTCCAAAATTACTTAAATATTTAAGTTTTTCGAGTTATTAACGAAAAACAAAATACTATTTGTTTTAACGTTGTTTTGTTGGTTTTCTAGAGGTGGTTTGGAATCTAATGAGCTATCGCTCATATTTGTAGAACCTTCATCTCTGTTTTTCAGGTTTTTGAACTTGTCTTACAGTCTATAGAAATTTACAGAGCACATAGTCACGTCATCCAGTTGACTCATTTAGCGCATTAGGCAACCTGCCTGCGGAAACTAGGCTTTGGTAGCCAGTCTAATGTGATATTCACCCATCGTACTTTGCCACATTCTAGTTCATTAGTGTAGATAGTGTAGATTAATGTGGCTGCCTTCAATAATCACTTACTTACATTAGCAGTTACATCTATTTTGTGTGTTGGAACTTTTGTAACAAATATTTCAAATAGACAAGAGCACGAAGAGTCTTACTGTGCTTTGATAATAGAGAACTAAATTGGTATCTATGGAACTGTTGGTTATATTCATACTGCACACGCTACCACTATACCAATACTCTCTGAAGACGATAAGTTCGTTATCGAAACGCTTGTCAGATGGTGTAATTGTGTCTGTGTATAGCGGTAGTGGAAACAGTGAGTCAGTTTGATAATAGAGATGCCGGAAGCTCAATTTCATCCTTTAACCATATACCGCATAAACATCAATATATGGATTAAAAATTCTAATAATTTTTTCTTTATAAACATGAAGATATGAAAGTGACTCTAAATATTCCAACTACAAATATGTTTTATTTTCGTACCTTTATCAGTTTTTCAACATAGTCCGATTAAATTAGATTGAAGCTACATGAATTCCCATCAAGCTGTAAATTAGTAAATTGCTTCAAATATAATTAAAAATAAAATTTGGAAGTTTCCTATCATTCTCGTGTATTGAAAAAATTTTATTCATGGTCAAAGGTAAAAAAAATGGGGTTTTCGCCATTTGCAGCAAAAAGGTAAGTTTTATCTTAAAAATACCTTAGACAAAAATTGTAGATCATAAAAGAACAAAAAATGTGTTATAACTTTTTTTCTATTTTCTCCTTAAAACCAGCTCAACATCAACTTTTGCAAAGTGTCAAAATCATGTACTACTTCTACACGCAATAACTGGCGGTGACACGACATCTGTATTTTATAGTTTTCAAAATATATGAAAAATAAGATTTAGTTCAATATGCTGAAATTTTTAAAAACAGTAATTCAACTCGACAAGAAGTTATTACCAACGGCATTCGCTTTCTTCTTTCTATGTACGGACGTCCTAAAAAAACTACCTGCTTAGAAAAGTATCGATATGCATTTTTCGTTAAAAATACTAAAAGTAAAAAACAAGTTCAATAGGCTTGTCTTCCTCCACCCTCAGTTACAACTCATCAGCATCTTTTTCGGGTGTATTATCAAGTTCAAGTATGGCTTGGTTATTAGCTAAACTCTACAGACTGGGGTTAAAAGTTGGTCAACAGTGCATTAGAACCCATTCAAACTTTACTCCCACCTGCGCCAGAAACAATGTTGAACATAATTTTTTGCAACTGCACAAAGGGATGTGGTTCAAAAAAGTCTGACTGTTTTGTTCCTGGCACGTACACCTTGTCAAGGCCGGTCGTACTCAACAATGGAGGGTCCGTTCGATTCCAACGAGGCCTCATGCGATACATCGCTATTGACTCAATTTCCATTCACTCAGAATGAGGAGAAGAAGAACAAGAAGAAGAATTTGAAAGTTACGAGTCGGACGATTAAATTTCATAACTTTTCTTTTTAATTTAATTTCTTTTTAATTTCAATTTCTGCTAATTTTAATTATTTTGCAATAGTTTCAAATTAAGCATGATCACAACAGACATGTAGTATAGAAAATATTTTTAACATATACTAAAATTCTAGAGATGTATACGAGAATATATTGACAAATTCGTAGCCTACTATAGAACCAAACGAAATTTCAATGTCAAAATATTTTATTACTCAACATGTTATCCTCTTAATTGGATACATTTATTACGGTGAACCTGCAACGTCTTTAGACCTTTCAAAAAAAATGTTTCTTCCTGCTCTGCAAACCAGAACTCCACAGCCTTTATTACCTTCTCTTTGAAAGAAAATTTTTGATCTTCTAAACTTTTTTTCAGTTGAGGAAAGAGATGATAAGCGGACGGAGCCAAATCTGGTGAATAAGGGGGGTGTTCTAGTAACTCAAACCCAAAATCACGAATTTTTTGCATTGCAACATAAGATTTGTGTGCAGGGACATTGCTGCAAAAACAAAACACCTTTGGATAGCTTTCCGCGTCTTTTCTCTTTAATTTTTTCCAGTAGAGTGGTCAGTAATGTCGAAAAGTAATCTCCAGTTATTGTTCTACCCCTATCCAAAAAATCAATCATGATTACTTCATGGCAATCCCAAACAACTGAAGCAAGAACTTTTCCAGCAGATTTTTGGAGACGAAACTTCTTAGGTCTTGGAGAACCAGAGTGACGCCATTTCATAGATTGTTGCTTTGTTTCTGGATCGTAGAGATGTACCAAATTCTCATCCATAGTAACAATTTGGTTTAAGAAGTTTACATCGTTTTCAAATCTAACGCGATGTTTCTACCCTTGTACGCTTTTGGTCAACATTCCCAAATATTTGGGGTTCCATTTTGCAGCAATTTTTCTCATGTCCACATTGACGTGAACTATATGATGAACGCGTTCGTATGAAATATTCAGTGCTTCAGATATCCGTTTTAGCCCAATTCGACGGTCTGATAAAATCATGTCATGAACTGCATCGATATTTTCAGGGACTGACACAGAAACTGGCCTTTCGGATCAGTCATCATCTTCAATGGAAAATTGACCTCTTTTGAGGCTTGTAGTCCAATTTTTCACGGTCTCATTCGAAGGACATTGATCACCAAGTGTATTAAGCATATCTTCGTAAATCTGTTTACCTCTTAACCCTTTTAAATACAGGTACTTGATGATGGCTCAATACTCCAATTGTTGATTTTCACATCTTTTTTCTTTTAATTTATTGTGTAACTGTGGTTTACTTTTTTTACGTCAAACTTTACATTGACACTTCTAATAAGTTATTGTTGGTTGCTATAGTAATTATCATTATTGAATCATTATTGAAAAAAATTATCTTATAAAATGACATCCATAGGCGGATGTTCCTTAAAATTTTATATTACACAATATCAATTTAAATCAGACAAAATGAACCTAGCAGCACATGTCAGGATTTTCTATCGCATTTTCACAAAAAACGGTTTTACTAGTGATTTATCCGTTTGTTTTTAACAGGGATATCTCTTAACAGGAAGTTTTTCCATTCAATTCGTCTATAGCTGCAGATATGTCAAAACAAATTTTGGGGATTATTAGGAAAAAATTAATCGATTTAACCAAAACCATTGGCTTCAATGGACGTCAATTTATGTCATTTAGGGTTATTTATCATTTCATAAACCAATTATTATGATAATTGTCAAGAAATAATGAAGACAATATTATTAAATAAATTTATATTCATATTTTTCTTGTTTTTTTCTCTCATTTTATAAATTGAGATCTTTCTTAATATTGATGCGCTATAGTCTCTAGCGCCGAGAGTACGACGACTTTTTTACTTTTGATAAATTAAACCAATAAGAACAATGTTTGATGATATGACATTTTTTTCAATAAAAACAAAATTCATACAATAGAGGATTATGTTAAACAAAAACAATTTTTTTATGTACCAGTGTTATTTTTGCAAGACAAATGTTCTCGTAAATTATGTTTTTCAATAAAGTTGTTTGTAATAGTTTATGAACAATAATGATAAATTTAAAAATAAAAATTTTAAGTTATGGTGCAACTATATACTTCTAATCAAGCCCTTCGTAAATCTAACCTAACCTAATAAAAATAAGATTACTAGAGAATTACACCACTTCATTGTCCCACTTTATTAATAAACTTTCTGTAAAAATTATGGAGAAACCAAAATTACTTATTTTACAACCCAATATATAAGCTTAACACAAGGATGGTCCCAGAAGTACCTGATCCAACAAAGGAAACAAAAAATCTTGGAAAAAATCTCCTTTTCGCCCCAAATACTTTTCCTAGCGATGTTCAATAAATTCAATACACTTTTTATAATAAGAATCGTCCAGCTCTTCAATATAACTTTTAACTGCCAACATTACCTCTTCATTGTTGGTAAATCTTTGACCACCAAACCATTTTTCCAACTCGGAACAGAAAATAATCCGAGAAGGCCGAATCTGGCGAATATGGTGCGTGTGGTAACACTTCTAATTTTAATTCATTAATTTTGACCATTGCAATAACGGATGTGTGATCTGGTGTATTGTTGTGATGAAACAACAGTTTCTTCTCCGCTAAATGCGGCGTTTTTTTTTGTTTTCTTCGCTCAAACGTTCACATAATACTCACCGTTGATAGTTTTTCCTTTTTCAAGATATTTAATGTCTGCAGATGGAACGGTCTTTGTCTTCTTTGGAGCCGGCTTTTCCTTTTCAGTTCATTGTTTTGATTTTTCTTTTGTTTCGGGTGTGAGGTGATAAACGCACGTTTCATCCATGGTTTTGAAACAGCGCGAACATTCGGCTTTATTTCTGTGCAACAATGCCAAACACCCGATGGAAACATCTTCACGACACTGTTTTTGTTCCGTTGTGAGCAAACGCGGCACCCATCTCGCGCACAGCTTCCCCATGTACAAATTTTCAGTTAATATACGATGTGTCGACTTTTTGAAATGTTTACTATGTCTGTTAGCTCGCCCAGTTTCAGTCAATGATCATCTATTACCGCTTTGTGAATTTTCTTTAATATATCTGGAGTCGTCACTTCACTTGGTCGACCACTGCTATGCTGGTCTTCGCAGGTCGTATGGCCTCGTTTAAACTGTGTTACCCAATATTTTACTGTTGATAACAAAGGAAGAAGCAGTCTCACCCAGATTAGAAGCTAGTTCAGCTTTTATATAAGTTGGGCTAATGCCTTTCAAATAAGAGTATTGTATCACAAAACGATGACCAATTTTTTCCAAGTTTACAACTTTACTGAAAACGTTCACTACTGATGGCTGTAAAATAAATTCTAAACTTAAATTATATGCTTTATAGATAATTATATATTAGTATAGTATATTACCAATCAAAAAAAACTTTCGTATTATGATAAAAAATCTATGTTATCAATACTCACAATATATTGTGTGAGGTACAGCAATATAGCCACAATTGATTCTACTTTGAGAATTTCTTGAAAAAACATCATTGATTTCAAAAATAGATTTAAAACGAATAAAATGTGACAACCAATACACCAAGTAATCATCAAAATTTGAACGCCAAATATGTCACCAACAGTTTCTATTATATCGCATATGTCGTCATATTTTTTCAAAAGAAACAATATATCATTTTTTAGAATTCTTATAACATATATTTCCCTCAAAAAAACATGATTTTTCGTAGAATAGGATGCTAAGCTTCTATTTAAAATGGAGTTTATAAATTGGACCATGATTTTAATTCTGTGCGTGTAAAGATTGAACTGTAGCGTTAAAAACATCATCGTAGAAATCGTAAAAAAAGAACACATTTGATTGAAGATTTGAATAAATCCACCAGATTTATATCTGAATGAATAAATGCTGTAGATATGTATACAGATACAAGTTTTGAATATTATTAACGCACGAATAGTGAGTTGTTTTGACTCGTAGTTAAGTTTTTCCTGATATCTCTCTTGTAGCTGATTTTCCAGAAGTTGTAGATTATTATCCAGAACTAATTGATTTCCTCTTTTCAAAAACACTCCAAAAATTATAGCAGCCAGCTTATTGAGAAAAATAGTGAAATGGATTATTACCAACAATAACTTTGAAGTTGATGTCAATAATGGCCAGATATCTAACAGATGTAAATAAACCTCAGATAAAACAGTAAAAACCAGTAACATAGATAACATTATACAATATATCAAATAAGCTTTTGGTAATTTTTGGTCGGTCAAAATATTCGACGTCGATAAACCCGAAATTAGAAAACAAATATTCAAAATTTTTACAATCTTGAGGTTGTTCCAGACAGTTTTTGAGAACGATTTATATACGTTTTTCATCGTGTTTATTATACTATGAATCTTCTATACAACTGAATCGTACACATCAATCTTGTTTCTAAATCCACGCACCAATAACTATACAAATATACTTAAAATGATTGAATTATCAATATTTGAAATTGCGTGCACGTTTTAATAAAATTAGTAATTAGTTGATTGTATTGTTGATCGATAAGTAAAACACAAATACAGATTTTATTATCTAATATACCCGCCCAATTGACATGATAATTTATAGATTCCTTTCTTAAACTTTCAAAAGCTGTTCCCCTGTCTGCTAATATCTGTTCTTTCGATAAAAATCATCTTACATGCATGCATTTTTTTAGATGTGAGATAACCAGAAATAATATCTCTTATTATATATGAATTTTTCCTTCGGATCATTGTAATAATTCTCTACGTTTATTATTCCACCTGTGTGAAGGAAATATCTTAACAAAGTTCTTCTCGAATTCCAATGAACTTATCCAAACATTTGTTGATCCGATTACTGGACTCTAGTTTGCTTTGGAGCCGAAGTATAGAGTACGTACAATTCATTAGTTTCTTGTTTCGATTCATGACATGGTCATACACTCGAGTATTTTCTACAGTTATGAAACAACGCATTGCTCATCAAAACAGTTGGCGGAAAGAACCTTTGGGCATACAGGCCTTCTTACAGGCCCGTCGTGACTCTCTCAAAACTACCAAAGGTTGATGTCTTTGAAAAGGCTAATCAGACACCTTGACTTGAGCCTTATAACTTGACAATGTCTTTGTACCTCGAACGTATGAGTAAAAGGCACTCCACGATGACGTGATCACTATAGTGTAGGGATAATGCTATAGATGACTTGTCTTGTGAAAAGTCCAGCTACAGACGAATTTCATGCCTGCTTAAGTTTAACCTAAATTGGTAAAAGAATCAGAAGGTCCATCTGTATAATTATATCCCTACTAGTAATAGCCAGTACTGTATCCCAATAGACATTTAAGTAGGCGAGATAATTAGAACATATACAAAAAACAAAGTAGGAAACACTACAGAGTGGAAGACATTGTTGGAAATATGGCAGAACAGATGGACTGACATATACAATATAGACCAAAAAATTAACTCTCTTAACTATTATTCGACACAGCTTATGACGGGCCACGAATAATTTGAACAGTATTTTCATCACTTTATAATCAGGATGGATCCATCTTGCCAGTATTGTTCTAAATATCACGATTCAAATGTCACAAATGAAACACCGAACAGATGGATGTCGAAAGCAGATTGCGAGTAAAACTAAGACCAGAAAATATAGTATAATTGATGCTTAAGAACTAGGAAACATGGAATACCGATGAAACCATCTTCGCTTTTTTGGGATCAGTTTCGCCCTCAATCCAAGGCTTAGACTGCTTTTTTGTTTCTCGAGTATATTGGTGAATGTATGTGTCTTTTTTGATTATTTATCAGTCGACTCATTTTCCTCAAACCTCATCAATTAGAAAATGTTCATTCGAATACGCTTTTGGTCCAAATAGCAAACATGACACCCAATATGAGGATATTTTTCGTATGTACAAAGGTCGGTATAAGTCAGGCTACAAATTTATATTAAAAATGAGTTTATTAAAATAAATTATAAAAGAGATTCGGAAAAGGGTTATTATACGTGTTCAAATTTATGCCCTTTATCTTGATCAATGCGTTTACGGCAATGTTTCTCTACGGGTAGGCAGGTCCGACAAAGCCGTCCGGGAAAAGTTTCAAATTCTTCTTCAATTACAGTTTTGAGGTCGAGAAACGGGTGTAGTCTTCTTGCGGAACCGCGGCTCTTGAGAAGGCCTTGCAGGAAGAAATCAGGGTATCAGCTCACTTGAGATCATCTGCCTATCCATTCTCCAAAATTAACATTAAAGTACCCCGTACACATAATACGTAGTGCGGCGAAACTCCATGTGTTGTATCGTTGTCCTCTTACCTAAGCTAATTTTCGAGCATTTCCAGATAACTCGGCCCACACCCACCCCCAGGCAGGTGTTAGTCTTCATCAATGAAGACGCTAGGATTCTTGTCGTTCCAGTACACGCAGTTATACCGATGGTCCGTAACGTTCAGCTAGAAAGTTGCTTCATCTGACCACCAAATAGAATGCTGGCATTGTGGATCATCCTGACTGCATCCGAGGTACCTCTTTCAAAATTACAATTTGCGATCGAAATCATTCTCGCAAAGTGCGTGGAGGAGACACGGACGGTAAACTCGATAGTGCATGGCTTTCGGCATTCGTCGAAAGGAATGATAGGATAAGTTCTTACGGTAGCCGCACTGCAGATTGGCTCGGCTCTTCAACTAACGCCAGTGCCACTGTTTTCATATTTTCATTAGTTATAACAGATACCGGTCATCCAGAACGCGGCGCGTCGGCAATAGAGACTGTTTGAAAGAATTTCTTATACGTTTTACACACTGTTGAACGATTTGGTAGCGGCGAGTTCGGAAATTGTTGTTGAAATTCGGTAAACATTGTTTCGAAATCCGCGCTCGTACGCAGATACGACGTAACAAAAAAACTATTTTTGAAGCGTGAACTTGTATCAATTATTCATTTTGAAAACACGTTTATTCGACGAACACCTGTTATCATTACTAAGACGCAACTGTTTGAAGAACGAGCATGCTTCGATTTCAACACTTTCAGCAACGCATTCTTCAGCTTCTTCCATCTATCTATGACGCCTCTGACTGTCGTAGTTTTTTGCCGCGGTGAAAATAGCTGGAATTTTAATGAGAATCCACTGAAGTCGCAAACTCTTGTAGAGTTGTGAGAAAAGCTTGATAGCACACTTTGAATTAAAAATGCTTGATGAAATTAATTCATTATAACATTTATTGAGACAAAATTACATTTTCGTATTATGATTCGAAATATTATTCGAATTGTAATAATATAATAAGATGTGTAGCAACACAGCCGACAATTACTAGAAGCATATGATAATCTATCGAGAAAAATCCTGTGGAAAAATTAATATTCTTGCCATGAATATGTTCTGCCAATATCATCAGCTCTTCTCTAACATTTTTCTGGTGTTTCAAACTTTTCAAATTTGTTGTGAAAGTGAGCAGTAATTTGTAACTAAGACTTGATATTTTCTTTGCTTCTAATGATGTATTTCCACAAGATAAGGATAAAATTATGATGAGAAGCTGAAACAATAATAAGACGTGAATTACTAACCATAACCATTACTTCAAGTAAACCAATCAAAATCGTATCAATTGCAACCTGATTAAACGATGTGATTACTCCTGATTATTAAGATAACTATAGTCCAATTGTGTAACGAGCTAAGTACATTACCTGATGTAAGCAATAACGATGAGGTACACTAGAAAAAATATAGAAAAAAACTCATAAATCCTACACGAAAAACATTGCTACACTGTAAAATACCAGTCAGATGAAGAACCATTACAATTAAACTTTTGTTTAAAGAATGGAATAAACGAAAACCTGCTAACTACAGGAGAATAAAACTGCTGGATATAACGACGAAAATCATCACAAAAATTATCACATACAAAATTAACTCGATCACAACATTAGGAGATGTGTTGCAAGGATTCATTTCAGGAAGATCCTTTATATATGCAGTATTTATCCTTCGACAACTGGTTGAGAATCTAACAAACTAGCTTCATTAACCTCACAAAAGTGTTTGATCGAATTAAACTGGAAGATGTTATTCACCCATTGTACAAAGTACATACCAGACAACCGGAGTATTAGCGGTATGAAAATGATCTTCAAAGATTATTAAAAATCTTTAATCTCACAAAACTAAACAACTTTTGAAGACACCAGAGATGAATATTCTTAGGCGGATCTTCTTGCAAACACCACTAGAGCGAAAAATAAGCGAAAACATCAGCTGATGATGTGACGTAGATAACAAAATCTCCAATTGGAATACGGAGTAGAGTTCGACCACGAAAGAGGTGGAGTGACAATCTAGGAAAGAATGAGGAAAGATACTAAAAAAAGTAACAGTAGATTTATTTGGAGAGATACTTATTATAGAAGTAAAAAGAAGAAGAAATGAATATAAATAATTCTTTATGTTTATGGGGCGTGAAATTTAATGATAACATACATAGACTAGAGAGCTAGATATATAAATAGAAATTCACCTTTCGAAATGTGAAAAAACGCGTACGTCCAATAAATTACCGAAAATTCGGTGGGGGCGTCATTGGAGTGGTAACTTAGTATCTTCGGTGTGTCATTCCTAGTTACGGCACAAATAAAGAAATCCTCTATTATAAACAATGGGATTACACAGGGATCGCTGCTTGGACCCACCCTATAGATCATCATGTATGATAATTTAGTGCATACTGAAATGCCTGAACGAATAATTCTCTGACGATATAGAGCTTGCGACTAACAATCAGTTGGATTAGGGAAAAGCTACTTTTTTAACGCCAGTAAAAACTGATTTAAACTATGGTCTTTAATATAGGAGATTATCGTCCAAAGTGATTAAAAAAACAAGCCTAAAAATAGCATTACGGTAAATCTGTCAAAAATATAGGTATGAATTTAAGAAATGAATATATTACATCGGTTTTTGATAAGTGTGCAACTACATACATACACTACCGATCAAAAATCTTGGCTCACCCCATAATCCATTCATTAAATTTCAAAATGATACACTTAGAAATTTTTCTTTCATATTATCAAGATAAGGCTGAAATGGTGTCATACAAACCAAAAATAATTGTGTATTACAGTTTTTCACTTTATTCTAGCGAATTTTTATATTTTTGCTATGAGTGTGACAAATTCAAGCTTATTATTAAGTTATTAATTATTCTTTAACTGTGAATTATCTTCGGTGTTTATGATTGTAGTTTAGTCCTAGTTAGCCCTGTGTTACACAAGAATGTACAATGATTTAAACTTTTTGAACCAAAACATGTTTATCTGAAGTATACGAATTGTTTTTGGTTTGTAAATTGGGCTTTAATCGTAAGTCTTCATAGTCTAAGTAAAAGTAACCGTACCATTGCCGTCGAATCAAAAGTACCCAGATGTACCATGGACTACAACGTGAAATAAATTGCATTCATTAGGGGCTTTGGCGATAAAAAACTTTCAGGAAAGTCTCGAAAAACTACGATCGCTGAATATAAATGTATTGTATTATTCAGTAAACGTGATCGACGAGCTGCATTTAAGTATTTCTACAGCTAAAGAGAGAAGCTGGCCTTTTGGAATGAGGCAGTGAAGAAACCTCTCTTAAGACGTCAAAATAAAATAAAGAGGTTACTGTGAGCTGAAGAGAATGCAAATTGGACACATGAAGAGTGGAAGAGTTTTATGGAGTGATGAGTCGAAATTTGAGGTTTTTATACTGTTTGTGCGCTAGTCAAAGGAAAAACGCTTGCTAGATACTTGTACAACTCCGACTGTGAAACATAGCGAAATCTCGGTGATGGTTAGGGAATGTTTTAAAGAGAGGGGGACTGGAGATGTGGTGGAAATTTAGAAAAAACTTATCTTCCAGCATGATACCAAGCATTACCCGCAGCTGCGCAAAAGACTATTTCAAAGAATTGGAAAGGAAGAATGTACTGATCTAATTGAGTTTTTGTGGGACGAATTTGACAGGGATGTCAGAAATCAGTGTCTTTCTTCCGTTTCACATTTTTGAGATATCCTCAAAACGAACGGAGCTAAATAGACGACGATAATTTGTTAAAATTGTTACAGAGATTGCCAAAATATAGCGCATAAATAATAAAAGCCAAATCGATGCATCAAAAATTTAAATACGAACAATTACCCAATTACAGACTGTTATTTGATTATTACTATATTTTGATCAATATATATTTTTTATAATATAAATATCGAAAGCAATCTTATTGTTTTTACTTGTAGTGTATCACGCAAAATATAGGGTATGCAAAAACTTTTGGCCGGTACCTAAAGTAAATATGTACAGGTGAAGTGTAAATAACAAGTACTTACCGCATAATCTACCATTTGGAATATCAAAAATACAAAAGTCAGTTGTTCACGAAAATCAAAGCTTATCAGTTTTATAAACATTTTAAAAAATATGTTCGAAGTATTTAAAATGTTGACAACAACATTACAAACAATAAGAAATATCTGAAAACCATATATATCACTAACCATAGTTATAGCATCACAAAGATCATCGTATTTTCTAAGAAAAAATAAAGCATCGATTCGATCTGATACTATATTGATTATTCCTTCATTAACATGAAAATGTTTGTAGATTTTGAAATGTATTACTTTAAATAAACTTCTTATTCTCAAAGAATGAAGATGAATTTGCATTGTTGATAATACCAGAATAAAATAGAATGGATAATGGATATAAAATGTTATAATCGGTTCCATGTTTTCAGGTTTGAATATTATGCTAAAAGAAATTGTGAATATATGTATTCCAGCTAAAAATGAAAAATTCGTAACTAATTGGAGAGTTAACTTGTTGCTGTCGTAAGTGATATCATCTTGAAATTCTATTTTAAGTTGTTTTTCCAAGTTGTCCAAGTGTTTTATTAAATATATCAATTGTTTCCTCTTAATAAAAGTTGAAAAAATGATCAAAATAACGTTAGTGAAAATTAAACAAATCGTTGTTACAACTGTTGCCACCTTAATTGTTAGTGCAACGTTCACAATAAAATACTTAAGTTTCACATATAACAGTGTCGATAAAATTATTAGAATCGAAATACACAAAAATGATGCATAAATTAGGTAAAATACTGATAAACCCTTGTAGTTATATAAATTAGGTATTTGAATGGCGAATATTTGGGAAATTACTTGAAGCACACGTACACTTTTTAGAGAACCCCATAACGATTTCAAGCTATTTCCGTTTTCCATTACCTGAAGCAAATGATATAAAATGATAATAGAAAAATGAAATTTTCAATCTTTTTTTCTTTCAATAAGCAGTTACATGAATCAATTTCGCTTTTCATGCTGTTAAAAGATTCAGTGATGATTTTTTTTAATTAAAGAAATTTTTATAAATTTTCACTTATCTATACTGATATTTACCTCTTCTTGTTAATTGAAGCATGCACTGAATGTTTCTGGAAACGATAACTTCCTTATCTCACCTCTATTTTGTGTTTAATGTACGTAATTAGTTATGAAAAGTGCGATATTGTTCAACAATCATAATATTGTTGTAATAATGTAATCATTTGCAAATTACGAGACTTGAAAAATATCGCTCTTTTCATTAGGTGTTGGTTACAACATTTTATCTAATTTCGCGCTTTTTTAATATTTAATAGAATCTTCAATAACAATGATAATATTAATGTGGAATCAAATGGTTTTAGAAGTATTGTTACTGTAGAAGCAAACAACGATTTTACAAAATAAGTCAAAAGTAAGTACTAATTACAGATAGCGAATCAGATTTGATTCCATTTGAGGTAAGAAAGTCGGCAAATATTACAGTGGGTGGCTTAATACCTTAGAAATATTTAGAATTAGATACACACTGGCCTACAAAAAATTTGAAAAATGGTGCGAATTGAATAATACAAAGAACATCAACGAAAAGATACTACTTGCTTATTTTGAAAATTTAAATACATTAAAGGCATCGACATGGACTACATATTTAATGTTGAGATCGGATTTCACCGTGCACAAAAATGTCGATATCAAGAAGTTTTTTGATGGGCTGAAGAGACGGATAACATGCAAAAAAATGTAAGATTTTAAAGGAGAATGTAGAAAAATTTGTGAAAGAGGGTGAAGACTAAATTTCTATTTGCAAAAGTACGACTTAATTTACATTATGTTCCTGGGACAAGAAGACGTATTTGATGAAGGCACTTTTTTCAAAATTACAACTCTAGAAAGCAAAACACACGTTATTCGTGAATTTGTGGTCATTGCTGGAAATATTGCTGGTGTCAATCTTATTGACCTCCTCAAAAAGTATAGAAAGTATAGATATTATAATGGAAAATGTGGCCTACAACCCATGGGCATATATACCATTGCAAAATCACCAGCAAAGATGGCTGAGTACCTGGGTCTACTACTGGTAAAGGATACACAGGACATTATTTCAAACGTTCGTCAGGGTCTCTCCTTACCGACTTAGGGGCGGACAATCTAAAAATAAAGCAACTCGGAGGATGGAAATCGAACAGTGTAACCGAGAGCTATGTTAAGAGTTCATTCAAAAATATGAGGAAAATTTCACAACATTCTCGGCGAGACCGGAATATGAAGATATCACAGCTTCAAATGAAATTAACATTAGACAAGAAGTTCAAGAGAATATTCACCCAGAAAATGGACTTACTTTAAATAACTGTGTCTTTAATAATGTTGTTTGCAATGTTTATATATCTTAAAATACTATTGAATTAAAATAATGAGTTAATTGTCAGTTTAATTGATGAAATAATTGTCAGCTTTTACAACAATGAATAAACTATTCTTTGACATAAAGTTTTTAAATAACTACCTTTCATAACTGATATATGAAGGTTATGAAAAATGTGACGGTTGCTAATGTCAAGTAGTGACCTAAAGTGTCACGGAGTTAGATAATTGAACTTTTGTCCAAAAGATCTAGAGTGTTCTAATTGTTATTAACTGGAGTTAACTTCAACAACCACCCGAATCTATTGGAATTTACCTTAAAAACTGACAGCATTTTTGACATTCAGACAGGAAAAAAGTTTCTTTCATTGCTCAATAAGCTAGCAGGTGAAAATACGGCAAAGCAAAACAAAATGATCTGGCCAAGCTTGTATTCACTCAATCGCTAGCAGAGCCAGTCATCTAGCTCCAGTCATCTAGCTACGGACATGCCAAAACCCCCTTTGATAAAAGATTCCCGGACTGAGCGGCGGAAGTAAAGATTCTCGTTGGGTTATCTTGGGGCACGCGGAAGTCGTTTTCTATAGATACGATAGGAGATATTGAATAGCGAGACGGGTGTTATAAAATATTTTATTTCAATATTATTATATTTATTTATTATCACAGTGCTTTTTCTGTCAGTTCCTTCAATGCACCGCTTTTCCTTTCACAGCTACAATACGCTCAAATCTTGTTCCATGCAATGCAGATTTGATTTGTCACACGTTATTACCTTTTTTTATAAGTTTGGGGCATTTGCATTCGTATTCAAAGTGTAAATACATATATTTTTACCGCTTTGTTCGACATTAATATCTGTTTTTGACGTTGAAAGGCAACCCGAACGTGAATCATATTCAACATCTTCTCGGTCATTTTGAAAACATTCATTGCCATATACTTGTTTCAATAATTATAGGTTTGAGCAGGAGATTATGATGTGAAATACCGTCCATATTGGTCCAGAATAATAACAGAGAAAGAGAAGTACTATTGAGTACAACTATTGGACAGCCAGCATATTGGTCTATTATGCACGAAACATATCGGATTCTATTGTGTCCCCAAATGCACTTCTCGCGGGCGACATTTTTATGACCAGACGTAGAGCAACAACTCTTAAGTCAGAGCAGTTTCCATTTATAATCATGATAACTAATTCTATCAAACGATTCGCCTGATATTTTCGACGTCTACTTCATGTCTTATATATTTGTTTTTTTTTGTAGCTTTTATATATTTTCGAATGGTAACAATGTTGCCATACTATTTGTTATGAATTTGATTATCTGCTTTCGAATCTTTAATAGCTGGAAGTTTGAATGTGTGAAAAATAAGTGAAAATATGTGGAAAATAAATGAGGGATGTCGTCTACAAAGGGAAAACTGAGGTTCTATTTGGATTTAGGTCATTTTACATATGAATAGTCAAAAATGATGTTAGACCAATGTAATTACTGGTAATTACATTGCTAATATATGATAGACAACCCATCGCTATTACTTTTCACACTCCTTAAATGTTCATTTGAACTTAATTCTCTCAAAAAAAAACATTTACCTGGAGAATCGAGAAGTGGAATTCCCTACTATTTGTAGAGAACAAAAAATTAATATTTCGATAATCAATAGAAGTATTGCTGTTAAGTCCATTTTCTTCTAGTTCCTATTTCCAAATTAAATGCTACATACTGTAATTTACGTATACTTACTATGTTTTTTCACTTTTTTTCAAAGTTAATGGTATAAAAACCATAACTTCCTCAAAACTAATGTATTTCTTGGGATATAAGCTGAGACATCATCATCAAAAAAATACTTCTATTGTTGCTAGTCACGATAGACTTATTACAAACAAATAATGTACTTAGCATAATTGAATTTTAAATGATTTAAGTAATATTGGTTATTAAATTATTATGACTTAATTAATGGATTGATGTGCATGGACAGGGAGGTATACAATTTTTGGTTATAAAACATGATTTAGGATATTTATTTCTGTTAAACATGTGTTAGGTTGTTTTTGAATGGTCTTATCAGAAAGCTTGGCGTGAATTATTATCATTTATATAAAATTCTCGTATCACAATGTTAGTTACCACACTACTATCCATTTTTGATACTCTAAAGGGTAAGGGTTGTCCTGACATTTTCTTTTGGACATTATTTTATAATGTGGCAATAGAAAATACGCACAAACCTAAATTTTCACCCTCCACGATGTACCTTTATTTTTTATTTTTTAATTATTAACTTTAGTTATATTGGCAAGACTTTTTATTTTGTCATGACTAAGAGTAAAAAAAATCATATTACTCTGAATTTTTCACCCTTCTACGATCAACACCTATTTTTCCATCGCGACTTTTACCTTTTATTCTTTCATCCATAGATCCCCAATTGGGTTGCAAGATGGCAATCGAATATATTAATTGTAGTACAATAGATTCTTATTCAGAGTTTATAATTTCAATTTTCTTTTAACTATGATTTTTTTTCTCAATTTAATTTTATATTTTACCCTCACCGGTCGACAACTGATCAACTATTAATCGTTCAGTTGTCCTCGCGAGGTGTCTGCTGTTCTCACCTATCATCCAGCAAAAGTCACGAAGTAGGGATGAGAACGAAGTCGGTCTCCTATCTTATTTTGATTTTTTTTGTGAAGCTCTCATGTTAATTTCACTCTCATCGCAAATTCATCATTAATTTTCAGTGCAATAATTATTTATTCATAATTTATTAATAACTGAAAAAACACTTGTATGAGCTCACGCGAACCATGGCCATTATCGTACCTATACATATTGAGAGACAGAAAGAGAGAGAAATGCTTTATTGTCAAAAATTGTTAAAATTTGTAGACAAAAGATTTTAAAAATTAAAAAGCAAACATAAAAATATCTGAATAAAGATACAAATATAATAAAATTTCAGTATACAGAAGAAAAACACAAAGAATAACAAAATTATAGGTAATAGTAATAGGTAATAATTAGTATATAAGTCCATAGCAAAAATTAAACCATACCCGGAATTAAATATTATTATTAAAATAGAAGTCGTTTACAGAGTAGAAAGCACTTTCCAGTAAATATGTCCTCAAATTATTGCGGAATGCGGGAAAAGATAATATCGATTTGATTTTAATTCGCAAGTGATTGTGTATTTTTTGCACTGTAAAATATTGAGCCCTTAACTAATTCTGAACGTGGAGTAGGTAGGTGAAGGTCGTGCTCCGAGTTCCTAAGTGGATAGCCGTGCAACGATCTTTCTGAAATTGGAGAAGCGGGTTTACGAATTAGGCAAACGAATTCAAAGATGAATAAGGAAGGAAGAATCAGAATTTTTGATTTTCTAAAAAGTCCGATTGTTTAGTCCGAGTCAAATTTGCTCAAATTGAGTCGCACCACACGTACCCCAAAAGGGAAGGGGCATATCGGAGACTCAATAAGGACATAATAAACTACTGAGGAGGTGATAAGTTCAATTCTTTGGAAACTGATCTCAGCGCAAAACAGGGGGAACTTAATTTTTTAGATAAGGCGGCAAGATGTAACTCCCATTTCAACAAGCACTAAGAATTTTACAGATAGAACGACGTCAATAGTGGTGTTATCTAATAGAAAAAGCTGCAATGTATTTTCATGTGATTAGTGATTAGGTCACTAGATATGGTCCTATGAAGTGCCGTGAGATCAGGGTGGCTCCAAGAGAAACTAGTATCGTCTGCGAATAGACATATATTACCACTTATAAACAGAATATACAAAATAGGGCCTAAACAGAGCATTAAGGCACTCCACATTCTATTGGCTTGCAAGAAGACATCGTTGTGTCTCTTGTCTCAACCCTTATAAGCTGACTTCTGTTGGTAAGATATGACTTAAAACATGCGAGATGTGTTCCCTGAAACTGTAGTACTGCAATTTGTTAATTGAAATATTATTATTATTAACACAATCGAAAGCCTTAAAAAAATCACAGTGGAGTGGATGGTTGTTTAGGCTGGAGTAAACATTATGTAGGAAGAAGAATATAGCATCATTTGTGCATTTGTTATTTAAAAACCCAATTTGATGGGTAGAAAGTATTTTATATTTAAACAGAAAAGCCTCTTTTTGAACAATCTTTCTTTGATCTTAGATAACGTGGGAAGGAGTGCAATCGGGCGATAATTAAATGCTTGGTTTTTATCTCCTCCTTGAGTCTCAGAACAATCAATTCTAGATTCATGCAAGATATAAGAACACGAAGATCAGACGAACAAATCTAACAAAACAATGCAGATGCGTGTGTAAGCAAAGCGCAGTTACGTGTATCACAATCGCAACAGGCACGAGATGAACAAAATCAACAGAGACAATTAAAACGATTATAACGTGCAGATTCATAATCTATAGACGTAGATGAATTGACCAACAAGTGACCAGACGTCCCGTTTTGAACGGGACTGTCCCTTTTTATAGTTACGTGTCGCGGTGTCCCCGAAATGAACTCTAGGACGTCAAATTGTCCCGTGTTCTGAAACCGTATGTGCAAGCGAAAATTTTAGATCTCCAAGACCAACCAGGTGAAACTTGTCAAGTATTTAAACTAAGTATTGACAGATAATAATTTGACAAAAAGTCGTGGCATGTGTTAACGAAATTACTATCATCTCTGAAAAAAACATTGATAAGTATTGGATGTGGAGCCCTTGTATATTACAATGTAATAAAAGCAGCTGCAGATAGGCTACCATTAGATTATGAAAGCATCATTGTGAAGATATTATTAATTTTTTTATATTTACACGATTCGAATTGAAGCTCTGAAGGAGTTTTGTGCCGAAACTGAAATGGAATATCAAAAAATGCTCGGCTATAGTAGAACCAGGTGGCTTGCTCTTTTGCCTATCTTGGAAAGGGTTTTAAAAATTTATCAGCTATTAAAAAACTACTTTTTGAGCATTGAAAAATGTCCCCTGTTACAAAAAATTTTTTTGAAGATCCCACATCCGAATTGTGTTTTCATCAAGCTATATCGAAACTGGAATGTCAGACGGTATCAACAATTGAAGCTGCAAAAGAAATTAATCAATTAAAATACAATTTCATTCAGAAACAGACCAGTCAGTTTCTTCCATTTATAATCCGTCAATCAATAGTGAAATCGAAAGATAATGTTATTGACATAGATGAAGAGTTTGTGAAAAGAGCGGCTACAGAATTTTATGGAACAAGCCGTGAATATCTAGAGCAGTGGGCTTGTTTTCTTACTAAAGAAATGGAGATATTTTATTAGGCAGATTTAAAAAACGTCCCCGCATGGGAAGACGTTAAAAAATCTCTGGATGTATTAATTGAAAAGGAATATATTGACTGTAATGAAGATGCAAAAGTTTTTGACGAATTTTCGTTTATTTGTAACTACATTTCATCGCAGAAAGTATTTGAATGAAATAATCTAAATGTTTCCACGGAAACTCGTTGGGTAGAAGTATTCAAACACTTTCAAGCCAACAATCTTCAGCTTCAAAACTTTCCTATTTTAATTGAATAAATTTTATGTTTGCTTGCTACAAATGCTCCAGTAGAAAGAGTATTTTCTATCATGAACAAATTGTGGCCGACTGAGTAAACCCAGCTACAAATTTCAGTTCTAAGGGCGATGTTGATCATTAAGGTGAATATAAAAAAAAACACGCCAAGAGTTACCTTCGTAATTAAAATCGTCACCAGCTATTTTAAAGCAAATTTGTTCCTTTGATAAATATAAATATAATTAAACGTTTCGGGTATATATTTTTTAATTTGAAAATTTTAAGTTTCTGAATAAATAACTTTAAAAAGTGTTTTTTTCTTTGTTAATTAACATAAATAAACCAATGTCCCGTTTTGAGTCAAAAAATAAATGGTCACGTTAAGTATGAGCCTAATGTATG
The DNA here is from genome assembly GCF_026230105.1 of Diorhabda sublineata. NCBI lineage: Eukaryota > Metazoa > Arthropoda > Insecta > Coleoptera > Chrysomelidae > Diorhabda > Diorhabda sublineata. The sequence continues at coordinate 15,096,907 of NC_079476.1, forward strand.
ACGCTTATTCCAAAGTGGTTATTGGACAACTATGTAGCATGTTCTCACATAATTAATAGTAAAAATATGAAAAATTATTTTTAATGTTTGGACAGTTATCAAGATTTGTAATATAAAATGTATTCGTTACTTTAATAAAGAAGAATTTATTAACTTATGTAAAGCATACTTTCATTGTCTACAACGCATCCGATTATAAGTATATCTCTATACATTGATAGTAAGTTAGTTATTTTTATTGACCAAAAAAAATATTTCCTAAATATAATTTATATGGCGAAACAACGATTTCATAATTATCATCGGCGTTTTTATTAATTAATTAATTATTCGTTTTGGTTTTCAGGTAGTAACGATCTTCGACCGTCGAACAATGTCAATAACTACTCATTAGATAGAAAGCTGAGATCGTCATGTCCTTCGTCAACTTGTTCACCCCCGTTAGCGATGAGCTCACTTTCTTCGTTGCCCCACAGTCATAAACTCGTTAACTATGACAGTTTAGAAAGTGTGAGGAAATCTCCGATGTCAAATGCAGATAGTTCTGGACCGTAAGTGAATTTGTACATATCTATGAACTTCGCCCATTAACTATTTATTCTCAGACCAAGCAGTAAGCGTCTTATAAGTGATTTTTGTCATAGTTACTTTTTAAAACTAATGATCTAAGGAAGTATTTGTCCTATCATTGAATCCCAAAAATGATATTAGAAATGCAAATGAACAGAGAAGGCTGAATTTTTGAAATGACCACCGAATATTAACACTCAAATGTTATTAACGTGGAATTATACAAAACTTTCTATTCCAAAAAAAAAACACATCTGTTCACCAAATGCCTCTTCTTTGTAAGATAATAAATTGACCACGAGATTGTAAAAAGGTTATTAAGGTAGGTAGAAATATTACAAAATGGACAAATATGTTCTTGCATCTTTAATATTTTCTACTTCATTGTTGATGCAGTTGCACGAAAATTTATTGCAAATACAGTATGAACACTAAAAGTTTGGCAGTTCAAGTGATTGTGAACTAGGTTAGTTTTAAATATTACTTTGGTACTTTGAGACCAAGCAAATATTTTTAGTAAGTAGTTTCGTTATTCAGGTTATTTTTTTCTAATTAGATATTAGAACACTACGGTGCCTAAATTAAATTGTTAGTTTTTGTTATGCTTCTCAAGTTATTAGTCACTATTTTACATAAATCTGGCAAATATGTATATAAGTTTTAATTTTTATTCATATTAGTACATAAAACAAAGTCGAGTGTGTTCGAACTTGAGAAATATTGGATAGATTTCTATGGTTTTTCATTTGTTGTATTTGTCTTCGGCCCGAATAGCAAAGTTTATATTAAAAAAATTAGTTTTGGTACAGGTTTTGTAACTTTTGTTCAAAATGCTACATCAGTTTCGACCACAGAATATGCCGACATAATTTTCTGTTCTGTATTGGTAATTTTAGAGCTGCTGCCAGAAAATATCACAGGAGATTTCTTGATCGTCGAACCCCAAGTCATCCAGCATTTGGGTCAGGGACAGAACGATATGCAGATGGCATTATTTACGTTATTACTATGAAACCTAAAATATGTACTAGACAACGTTGCTATCCGAGAGATGTATTTTCGGCATCATGGGGCATCCCCCACTTTTTACTGATAGTGAAACAACATCTAAATAATGTGTTTATGGCAACAGGTGAATAGGACGTGAAGGTTAAATTTCATGGCCTTCAAGATCCCCTGACATCAATTTCGTTCATTACAAACAAAAATTAATCGATAGAATTATACTTTTCTGTAATAATATTAGAAACGATATGCAACATAAATGTGTAAAGACTGCTGGGATTAATTTGGAGAATTATTATTCTCATAGATGATACTCTCTTGAACGTAACAATTTGCCACCGTTTGCCATAATGGTAGCAGACGTACGTCTAACCGTGTGCCCCGTATACCTCTCAGAATTCTCTAATTTAAGATACTTAGTCTGTACTTACGTTTAGGGGGCGTAATGATAAATATTGCTTCACTAAATGCACATAATTAATCCCATCACAATCGACAGTAAAACGTCGAGCTTTTAATGTCTTAGATGATCGAATGGTAATAGGTGATATGTTTCCTTTTTCCTTGATATCATGTAAGTCTATATCATATATATATATATATATATATATATATATATATATATATTATATGCGTGATAATGGGAAAATGTCAATAAATAAGTACACAGTTTAGTAATGAAAAAAATAGTGTGACTTCTGGCATTGTTTTGACTGCACAAGTGATTCAATGTCAGGGTTGAAATTTGATATTTTGAGTCTTAAGTCCCTTTCCACATCTAGTCTGTTCCTATACTTGTTCTTGATATACAGCAAAGTTGAAAAGGCACGCTCACAAAGATATATTGTTGAAAAAACTATTAAGAATCTCATTGCTTTTCCAAATAAACCTGGATAGCTTGGCTTAACATTCAGCCAAAATGAGGTCAAACTTTTCTCCTTAAACATCGTTTTCATGATGGAGTCACATGATAACTCAATTAAAGCATCTTCCTGAGAAAAAAAAACAGATTGATAATAGAATATATATATATATATATATATATATATATATATATATATACATATATATATATATACATATATATATATATATATATTTACTCTTCAGACGCCCGCTACAAACGTACCGATTTGGTCTGAACGGCCAAACTTTCAGGCCAAATCGTTACGTGTGCACTGGGCCTAAAAGCTGCAGTAAGTATATCAACCAGCTAACAGCTGTTCTGAAAGTAACGAACGTAAATAGCTAGGCATTGAGAACGTAAAATTCAGAAAAATATGTAACAAATTGGAACCTTTCCCCTTGACAACCAACGGACTTCACAATGTAGAAGCAACTTTTTATGATCGCTTCCCATTTCAACACACATTACAGTGAACAACCTAGAGTTTTTAGATTGTGCTTTGATTAGGTTCACAATTTTTGTCTTCAAGTGTGCTTTTGAGGTCTGGGTTCATTACCTTGACCGCTAATGCCTCCCTATGAATGCTATAATGGTTCCATTCAACTAACGGAGCTACTTTCTCGACTTTAGCTACTAGTCCTGTAAATTTTCCTGACATAGCATGAGCTCCATCGGTTGTAAGCCCGACACATTTGGACCAATTTATTCCATTTTCGTGGATAAAACTATTCAATGAGTCAAAATTGTCTTGGCTTGTTGTACTGGTCTTTAGTGACTGGCAAAATAAGATTTCTTCATCAATTGCTCCATTGAAAGTAAACCTTACAAAAAATGATAAATTAGCATTGTCAGCAATATCTGTACTTTCGTCCAATGGTAAAGAATAAAAATCACTTTCTTTCAAGAATTCTACGTTTCACTGTAGTGTTTGATAGGGATATTTTACCTATCTGTTGACCTGCTTTTTCGTCAAGCAGAAGTGCAGAAAATTTTTTTATTACCTTGCCCCAACGACTCATTCTCCGTATTTGACCGAGTCGAAAATAGTTCTGTTTTCTTCTTTTGAAAATATATCAAAAGTTTATTTGAGCATTGGGATGTTTTGTTGAAATGTGCCTTTGAAGTTTTGAGGGCTTCATACTTTCATTTGCCAAGGTTTCAAAACAAATTACACATTCAGGGAGAGGTTCTTCATCGGTACCAATGAACGTAAACCCATATTGGAGGTATTCAGAAGAATATTTTCGAAAAATCTTGTTCACTTTTTTAACATTTGATGATGTTTGAGGCACTATAACGTCTTTACTAGGAGAAGGACGATTAACCTCACCTTCGTTAGTAGATTCCTGTTTTCTCTTAACACACGACCCAGATTTCAGCCAATTCTCCATCGTCGTAAATAGTCATAACACTACTTCACTATTTTTAAACCAAAACAAAGCTAGACAAATAAATTATCAAGTCACTGCCGCGTGTTCTTACGTGAGCAAATGCAGTTGCCAGACTGCGTGAGTGAACAGAACAAATAACCAAGACGAGTGACAGAGCGAGGCCTGTGGTTGCCAGATCTTGCATGGCAACTTTGCGCTACTGTTTTTTGTACATCATATGTATTGCAAATAATTATTGGAAAGTAAGAACTGGCAAAAATTGCACCAAATATTTGTTGTTACAACCCACTAATACAAAATTACTTCGTTATGACCAAATGTGATGCTGAAGAATCAGTAAATTTTTGTATTTTTTTACAAAAGCCTTTCCACGACCCACCTAAAATCCGCCCGCGACCCACCGGTTGGGAAAAGCTGAGCTAAACCATTCCGCATACTACCTTTAAGGAAAATACACTATGTCCGGTGCATCTGTGCATGTAAAACGTCGAGCTATTACTGTCTTAGATGGCCGAACTGTAGTAAACAATATGTTTCTTTCTCCCTTGATATCATGTAAGTGTAAATCACATAATTCATATCTCCTGCAAGAGTCAAACATTCCGCATATCACCTTCAAGGAAAATGCGCTATGTTCGGTGCATCTGAGTATGTAAAACGTCGAGCTTTTACTGTCTTAGATGGTCTAATTGTAGTAAGTAAATGTTTCCTTCTTCCTACGTCATTCTTGCTTCATGAATGCATAAACTTTCACAAGGGCTTTTATGTCAACTCCTCCGTTTATTCATATCAGTCATTTTTTTATATGTAAGTTCCGAGTTTTGGAGTACTAGTCTTAATTTAGCTTTACTTGTCAAATAATATTGAAGCTCATTTTCGAACGAAGCACAAGCAATTAATCTTATGTGACTTTCCAACGGAAGGTATAGAATTATATCGTCACGACCTCAACAATTCAATTAGTAGTTCTTATTTGCATTTTTTGTTATTTTTAAATCAGTATTTATGTCATTTCCAGTTCTGTCAAAAAAAAATAGTTTAATGGTCTTCAAAATACTTGCTTCGCCGTCGTCGTGCTGGAAAAATCGCGCGTGTTTTAAAGACCCTAATATCCACTTATAGGTTAATATACTATTTTGTGATCACTGTGAAGGTGAAAGGTTTATAGTATCACTATTTTCTGTAAATAAGGTCATTTTAAATAGTCACATAATATAAGACTTAATTACAATGTCTCTACAAGAAAGTATATTATTTTCAGGAATAAACTCTCCTACCGACTTATATCAGCTTCAAATCACAGCAGTATGATGGATTTGACGCCATCCCCCTCAGATTCTGGTATATCAGAACTGGAAGCAGCTCTTAGAGATCGAGACTCAGAACTAGCTTATCTCCGTCAAACGATGGAACACAACGAACAAGTTATTTTCAGGTGATGTGACTTTCTTTGTTTTATCTTGCCTGCCATGTATATGCAATGTGTTTCCGAATAAGTGAAACAGCTTTTGTAAAAGATAAAAGATTCTTGAATTCAACTTTTATTTTTCCAGATTTTGCTCCGCTTGACAAAAAACTAATTTCTAACATAATTTCAGATTTGAAAAATCAAGTATAGGGGTGGCTGTTGTACCTTGGAAATAGTCTACCTTGAAACGATTTAAATTTAAAACTAGTGTCTCCATCTATCAATCCTTTGATCTCAATTGACGAGTGTATTTACTCTTCATAGTTGTATTCTAGTTTACAGTGAATCGGTTGCGCTTTGAAGCAGTAATACGGAAAAATTGTTTTAATTCATTAAAGTAGATATTTTTAAAATAATATTTGAGTGAGATTTTTCCTAACGGCAAATGATTGGGGATAAGTGGTGTTTTTACTTACATCTTGCGACTATTAGTAAGTAATTATGAAGTGTTTTTTGTTTTGAACATAACCTCTAAGCTAGAAAATCAATTGACTGGAAAAATTCATCCTCTTGTATCTTAAAACAAAATCACGTCATGTAGCTTGGAACACGTTTCATGGTACGGGAGGTTAGGTTTTTCGTGTTTTTGCAAAGATCGTCATGCCCCGGAGCAAGTCTGATAAGAAGAGAGATCCAATAAGTACTGGTGTCTTAAAAGAGGCCTTAGAGGCTGTATATTATGAGGATCCAGCAATCCTAGGAAGTACAGTACCAGCCGAGAGAGGAGCCCTTGAGACTATGATAGCAGCAGTGCTACTGGAAACTATAGTCCGCCAATGCTGATATCCTCCATAGGTTTTTTTTTTCAAAGACATAAAGCTATTTGCAACACCTCCGGAACAATTGGAGCTGCAACTCCTACTGGCTAGTCAAATAAACAGTTTTGTTATTAAAATTCTCAGACCATTTAATTAAGATTGTCAAATTGTTAAAAGGAAGAACTCCCATTTTTCCATTGAATCAGTCGAAAAAGCATCGGATGCTGGAATCATCATGATGAATTTTCCATCTCACACATCAAACAGGCCTCAACCACTTGATTGAACTTTAAATGGCCCTCTTGAAACATTTTACAGCCAAGGTGTCTTGGCTGTTTAGTAATGGAGAAAAAACGTTTCACATTTACGCAAAGGTTCTCAGAATTGCTTTCACGCCCAGCAATATTTTAAATGGCTTTAGAACACTGAACAGCGGAATATTTTCAGATCAAGATTTTATTCGTTCCTACGTTACGTATCGTAATTTGGGAAATAACATACCACTGCCCAACCTTCCTACTACTGATAAACAGACTCAGTCCTCAACCTTAAATAAAGAAGAAACAGCATATGAACCATCAAAAAAGGATTTATTTCGCGAGTACAACCGTTTCCAAATGCACTACCCCGGAAAATACAAAGAAAAGAAGAAAGACTGGAAAAATGATAGCAACTAACACCCCAGAGAAAGATGAAATCAGGGAAAGCAAGAGCAAAACAATAAAATGGGTAACAAAGACCTGAATTTGGGAAAAAATTCAATTCCAAAAGCTTCGTCGGTCACAGAAATTAAACCAAAAGTTGCAACAAAAAATAAAAAATATTAGGTAGTGGAAACCTCTTCCTAAAGTGAAAGTAGCGTTCCATATGTGTCAACATAGTAATATGACGAAGATAGTGCAGATGAAGAATGCTACTTTTACGGAAATTCAATGAATGCTAATAAAGGTGATGAAAAATGGGGCGAATTTTGCTTAAAAAAATAAGATTTTTATTATTTAAATGCAGAATTTTAATAAATGAAAAAAATTTGTGTTGTTTTTGAGTATTCACAATTTGTTCTTAAGTTGTTAATAAACTCGTCTTTTAATTCTCTCTAGACCTTTCAAAAAAAATGTTTCTTCTTGCTCTGCAAACCAAACCTCCACAGCTTTTATTACTACCTCGTTGGAAGAAAATTTACGACCTTTTAAACTTTTTTTCAGTTGAGGAAAGAGATGATAGTCGTACAGAGCCAAATCTGGTGAATAAGGGGGTCGTTCTAGTAATTCAAACCCTAAATCACGAATTTTTTGCATGGCAACATGAGATTCATGTCCTGAAAAAACAAAACACCTTTGGATAGCTTTCCGCGTCTTTTCTCTTTAATTTTCTCCTGTAGAGTGGTCAGTAATGTCCAATAGTAATCTCCAGTTATTGTTCTACCCTTGTCCAAAAAATCAATCATGATTATCCATGGCAATTCCAAAAAACTGAAGCAAGAACTTCATCAGCAGATTTTTGGACACGAAACTTCTTAGGTCTTGGAGAACCAGAGTATCGCCATTCCCATCGATTGTTGCTTTGTTTCTGGATCGTAGAAATGTACCAAAGTCTCATCCATAGTAACAATTCGGTTTAAGAGGTCTACATCGTTTTCAAATCGAGCACAGATCGAACGCGATGCTTCTACCCTTGCACGCTTTTGGTCAACATTCAAACATTTGGGGATCCATTTTGCAGCAATTTTTCTCATGTCCAAATTGACGTGAACTATATGATGAACACGTTCGTATGAAATATTCAGTGCTTCAGATATCCGTTGTAGCCCAATTCAACGGTCTGATAAAATCATGTCATGAACTGCATCGATATTTTTGGGGACTGACACAGAAACTGGCCTTCCCCATCGATCATCATCTTCAATGGAAAATTGACCTCTTTTGAAGCTTGTAGTCCAATTTTTCACAGTCGCATTCGAAGGACATTGATCACCAAGGGTATTAAGCATATCTTCGTAAATCTGCTTACCTCTTAACCCTTTTAAATACAGGTACTTGATGATGGCTCCTTACTCCAATTTCCAGAATTTCGGTGGACATTCTTTTTCTTTAATTTATTGCGTAACTCTGGTTTACTTTTTTGACGTCAAACTTTACACTGACACTTCTAATAAGTTATTGTTCGTTGCTATGGTAACGCAATATTTTGTTTATGCATGGAACTGGTCTAGGCTAACTAGATATCAATACGTCCTCGTATATCTCTTAAACAGAACGCAGCTTCTATGTATAACCGGTGTAAACAACGATACTTGTGAACCTATTACATGACTTTATCAACGTTTTTCTTGAAGCTCATATAAAACAACAATAAAGCTGTTTTATAATTCTATTCTTTTAACTTTAACTATGTACCCAAGTAGTTTTTGTTTCAGCCTACAACATCCAACCCATTTTTAAGAGGGGTCATATAATATAATAATTAGAGTTAGTTGCTTAGAAGACATGAGCACACTTATGAATCCGGAAGTCGAACGATCTCCACAGAAAACGTATTATTTTGTTCAAAGACTTAAAAGTTAAGGAGTTGCTTTGAAGACGTGAGCACTGTTTTTCTTAATATTTCCTGCAAATCCGAAAGACGTATGGCCTCAAGAGAAAACATACTTTTTGTTTAAAGACGTAAATTGAAGACGGGGAATCGTTTAAACCTCAGACTTAGACATGTGGATGAACCATTATTTTATTTCATCACGTTAATATTATCATTGTTGTTTCTTTTGTTTTAAATTTTATATCGTTACCGTTTTTTTGTTGATATAAACTTTTCTTCTAACCTACGACTGTTTCATTTTAAATAATATCTTATACTATACGAACTAAATTATAACCCTACATTATTGATATCAGAATTGGTGTCTTATAAAGTCACTACTTCTACTTCTTACAAATCCAAATAAGAATAGGAATCAGAAGATTAACTGTTGCGACCAATATTCACAAGTAAATCAGTAATATTGTCCAAACTCCAAATTTTCTCTTCTATGCCTTTTCCCAGTTTACAGTGTTGATATTATTCACAGCCTTACATGCATCTTAAAAGAAATATTTTTTTCTTGAAACTTCTCCCTTTAGCTGTGCCCATACCAGTTCAATCGGGTTTAGTTAGTAAACACAAAGAATACAATTCTTTTCTTTTTTTCAACCATTTAGAGATAAGCAATTGTTCTAATAGTCTTGAGTGACAATTCATTACTATTATACAGTTCAGAGGAAGAAGATCTATAATTTGTTCGAACCATTTTGCAAAGATTTCAACATTCATATCCTCATGGTAATCACCAGAACGAGTAAATTCAAAAGTCAATGAATCACTTTTCACAAAACTACCGATGTGAACTATAATCAATCTGCGCCCCGTTTCTGTTAGTGGCTTAAAAACCAGTAGATAAATTATTTGAAAATGTCTGTCTTCGACTTGAAACAGTTTTATCTTGCCAAAATTTATTTAGCGTATGTCCCTCATTGATTCATGTTTCATTTAAATAAAATGAATTGCTTCTTTGGTTTTTCATTTCTTTTATAGTCTTTAGGTACTTTCTTTTCCATATTCCAATATCGTTTCAGTTTATTGAAATAAACCTTCTGGAATGCTTTTTCTAACTAACACCTATTTCTTTGAAAAGTTTATAGAGTGTGCTTCTATTCAGTTCAGGATAATCCTTATCATCTCAAGCTATAACACGAACTTTGTCAAATTTTCTGAAGATGAACGCATGTACTTCCCTTCGGAGCTCCTCTTACAAATGCTTTTCTACTAGAAGACGAGATAAGAGGACACGTAGCAAGAGCGAATAAGGTCACGGGATGTCTTCACAACGTAGTATGGTGGAACAAACACCTAGACAAGAAACAAAAGTAGGAATCATAAAGCGACCATCAAATCTATAATGACCATTACAGAAACAAGACCAAAAACGAGACAACTCTTGGAGACCACAGGAATGAACGTTCTCAGGGGAATCTATATAAGACACTATTAGACCGAAAAAGTAGCGAAAACATCAGATAATTATGATATATAAGTCGAAGGTCAGACAATTGACTGGTAAGAATAGCAAGGGATAAACAAACAAAGAGTGACAATCTAAAGCCAGGTGAGGATACATATCGAAAAAGGAACAGGCATTACACCTATTGTGGAAGAAAGAAAAAGAAAACTTTGTTTCTTTGTAATTTTACGTACTGTTTGAAACTCGACACATTTCTATTCTTTCATAACTCTGTAGATTGTAGATTTCCCAACATCAAGCGTACTACTAACTAATTCTACTGTAGCATCAACACTTTCACTCAAATGTTTATCTGTAAATGATTTAAAACAATTAATATCAATGTTTTTCCATTAACTTTTGAATAATACAATGGATGTTCGCGTTTACGCGTTCCTTACAAATTGTCTATAATCATACTAGAATTCACAATAGATTACAAATAATTAATCTGTTGAAAATACAGATATTCTTGGAATTAGAATAAAACAAAATTTCTAACTTTTATTGGCAAATGGACCGTATGATATGGCAAATCCAAGCCTTGTTCTATTGCGCTGTACAGCTTATGGTTATAAAATTAGGAAAACTTGTATGAACATTCTCTCTTACATAAAAATAGACTATAAAACTGTTCAAATTTTTTCCAAAGTTTAATCAACTACATTTAAACGCAAAATGAAGGTCAGCTAAATTAGCTATTGTGTACTAAAACATTTAGTTCATAGTTCAATAAATGAGAAAAATTTGAATTATTTCAATAATACAGAATTACCAATAAATGTTCTATTAATGTAAAAGGCGAATTTGATTTATGTAACTGACGTATTAAAAAATGCTGAATAATTTATGGTGTTATTTCCAATAAACTATACTTAAGGTTGATGCTGTAATTAATAAAATCCTAATAAGTCAATCATTTATTGCAGAGTATACCAAGAAAAAGAAAAAGTCTGGGAAAGAGAACTAAAAAGGCTCAAAAGCGTTCAAGATAGTAGGCTGAGGGTCAGTTCACAAAAAGTACTCAAACTAGAGCAGATGTTAATGATGCAAACGTATCAAATGCAGCAAGAGAAAAAACGATTTTGCTCCGACATTCAAAGGTCAAATATGCAATGTGATAGATTACGACAAGAAGTTACAACTTTGAAAGGAAGGTTGGAGGAGACTGAATGGGGTTTGTGTCAAAAGACTGGAGAAATATCATTGCTCAAAAGTCAATTAAAAGAGCTTCAGGTAATTAATTTCAATAAAGGATTTAATCTACAAATTTTTCAAATAATTTTGAATGGATCTTGTGACATACAGGGTATTTCTAAATTCATGCGACAAAATTCCGGAGGTGATTGCTCGGCTGTTTTTTACGGCTTTCTCAATAATTTTTTACCGGCAAACTACTGAAATAATCAATCTCGTTTTTATATATAGACTTTGTTAACATCTGAATCAGCTTTACAAATTTTTTGATTCAAAATATATATTAAAATCAAAGTGGCCGTCAGGAAGTCATCAAGTAAAAGAGGTGCTTGACGGTGACCAAGATTGCGGTTGTACTGCTTATCCGAAATCAAAAACCAAACGGCATTTTAATCTTCATATTTAAGACTAGCGATTGAACTAGAGTGAATTCTAAATTACAACAATGTTGGAAATCATATTTTTTTTTCACTCATTTTTCGCTCGTATAAAAAATACAATCGAAGCAATCATGATAATGGTAGTTCAATCGCAGGCTCATAACATATTAAAGATGCTGTATAAATTTGATCAAAATCGGTCTAGTTTGTTGGTCGAGAAAAACACTTTTGAAATATATTAAAACTTTCATCATATTGTACGCTTCGTAACTGCAACAGCAAAACTGAACGAAGCTTCACGGCGTCTTAGTCAATATTCGAAAGCGTTTGTCAGTTGAGGGTGTGGGAAAATCGGGTAAATAATCAAGCCTTGGACCATTTCTCTCATTTAAAATCATTTGTCGACCAAAAAAAATTGGATGAATATTCTCAACTCCTACAAAATTTGATTACGGAATTCAACAATCGTGTTGAAGACTTTCACAAAATGAATGAAATTGAATTCCCAGCTTTCAACAATCCATTCAAATTTGAAGCTTCACAGGCACCAGTTCAATCGGACAGTATTTTGAAAGAAAAATTCAATGAGATTAACACTCTTACATTTTATATGTCAATATTTTAGATTTTGTATAATTACCCGGAATTAACAAAGCATGTATGTTTGGTAGCACCTATTTATGTGAGCAGATGTTTTCCGTCATGAAAATAAATAAGAACAAACATCGCACAAGACTTACTAATGAACACCTCCAATCAATTCTTAAAATAATCACAACGAATATGATACCTGACATCAATGAGCTTGTCAAAAACAAGAGAAGTGAGGTATCTGGAGCCTCGAGCTCAACATAATTACCTACCTTTATAACTACCTACCTTTATAACTACCTACCGTATATTATATACTTATATAATTTAATAAATAAAATGTTATGATAGTACAGTTCATTTTTTTTTAATTTAAATCTGGTCCACCTATGAATTCAAAATTCAATATATGGCCCTCTGCAAAATTGAGTTTGACACCTCTGCATTAGATGTTGTAGTTACCTCACAGCCCTTTCCGGTAGTGCTTCTATCATTTCATTTGTCACATTATGGTCTCCTATATAGCATGTATTACATACAAAACTTCAAACTGCCTCCTTTCATTTGATATTAATAGTGTAGCGGTCTTTTTAAAGTAATCAGCTGGCTCTTTATCTGAATGTAGATCTTCTTAGGCAACACATTGATTGTTACTGGTAAACTAGTAAAATTCTCTATTTTTGTCCTGGGGAAAAGGCGTCAGAAGCCCTCTGAGGGTTCCTTTTTATAACAATCAATTTTGAAATGAATACATAAATCACTGTACAATGGTTTGATTCCACTCGTAAATGTGATCAATCATAATCAATTTTTGATCAGAATGTATAATAGAATTTTATTGATAAAACAGTTAATAATGATTATTTTTTTGTAGATGGACCAAACTAGCAAATGTCAAGAACTTATCCAATTTCGAACGGAGCAACGTGACCTAAGAAACAAACTAGAACAAAAAGATGACGAAATACAAACATTGAAATCACAAGCTAGTTCCAAAGAGGAGGAAATCAAGCAACTCAAAGAATTAATCACAAAAATAAAGTTAATACCATCTCATGATTCGGAAACAACCAATGAAAATAGAGAAGATACTGAAAAACTAAAGGCGGAAATTAGAGAATTGAGGGAGGAACTATCAGAGTTGAGTTTAAAAGATTATTCCCATGTAGAACCGGGTCGAAATAAAGGGAATTACATAACGGAGGACGGTATAGAAGAGGTTGAAATTCAAAATATAAACGGTTATCATCAAGAGGATAACGATAGTGAATTAGAAAAACTGAGAGAAGAATTGGCAGCTAAAAATAAACAATTTGAAAATGAAAGAAGAACGTGGATTCAAGAAAAGGAGAAGGTACTCAGATATCAACGACAACTTCAAATGAACTATGTACAGATGTTTAGAAGAACAAGAGCGCTAGAAGCCGAGATTGAAAGCTTGACCGTTGAACTAGAATTAGACAAAACAGGATTAAAATCGAAGTTAGAACTTTCGCAAACGATAGATTTATGATAAAATTACTTAGAAGGTTACTTCTTTTTCTCGTGTAGATAACAAGCTACATTTTTGGGTTAAAAGTTATGTACCTTCCGTGTAATTTTTTCCACAAGTTTCATTGTTAATATATGTTATATGGTCGTAGATGAAATTAATAATACAACTAAAAAGAAAAATATTAGGCAATAAATTGAACAAATTAATTCACATATATACCGGATTTAGTGATGAATTTCAGTTCATAGAGGGCACATCGAGTAATACATATCACCTAAAGATCAATCTGTATCCTTGAGAAGTGGACACATCATATACACTTTATAAATAATGGACAAAATTATGTATCTATATATATATATATATATATATATATATATATATTGTTCTTGATTTTAGGTCTCTTCTGTTTTAAAATAACATTTCGACTTTTCTTTAAGTCTTTATCAAAATATTTTGATTAAAACATAATTTCATAGCTGCAAGTTATTTAAACTTGATATCATAACAAACGAAACAAGAACATAGTAGTGATAGAAAAAAAAACACTGTAGAAGAATATAACGAGTCAGGTCGATATAATATACAGTACTGAACTAGTGACATGGCAATTTTATTTGGATATTATTGGTTCCTCGTAGTAGATGCTACATATCTTTTTATAATTGTTTTGAGTCAGTTTGTCTCATTATAGAGTAACAATAATGACAAAATCCCTGATGACGTAGTTCAAAAATCTTTAGATTCTGATGAAAACGCCCCCCTTGTCCTCCAATCGTACTTCCTATGTTTTCAAAGAAAAAACTCAAATGTGAATGCAGAAAATGAATTTTCAATGACATATTCATCCTTATATGTTCAAATTTTTTAGTCAGCTACAGCTTCATAATTTTCCTAAGAACACATTTTTTGAATGACTTCCAATCATCTTTTCCATACCACTTATATTTGCCCAGAGTATACTCTTTTCGAATAGGCCATTTTGTATAACGATGCACTCTCGTTCTGCTGTCCAACAAAAAAAATAAGAATGAATGTACCTTGTAAACCCAATAACAAGCCGATGACTTTGAAGTTGCTACTCAATTTCCATTGATTTGATTGATTTAAATTTTATTAATTTCATTAAAGTACACATTAAGTTATAGGTCTCTTCACAATTTGTCTCAATTTCATTGTGTATCGAAGAATCAAATAATAAGCGTCATTCTGCTTTATTATAGTTTTAATTTATTACTTCAAAAAATCCCAGGTTATCAGTACAATAACAGTATTTCTCTTCTCTTCTTTTAACTTCAATATCACTTTCATTGATATCTTCTCATATATATTTTGTCTAAACTAGACCAGGATAAATTAGTAGGTAGTAAAAAGATTCAAGTCCGAGTTAAGTTTAGCCCTTTTTAAACAGGTATTAGCCTAGAGGGTTAATGTAATGTAATTGAAATAAAATGTGACGTTACTTTACATATTTTTATAGGGGTGGAAAGGAGTCGACTGGTATTATAGCTTTACTAAGGTAGTCTGATAAATACTACTCTATAAAATAAAAACGAAAATATTGGAAATATTGTTTAGGAAACTCTAGTGCAGCTGTTACGCGTTGTGCAGAAAAGCTTCTTTGAAGAAACTTACCAAGAACTACGTTGTCGAGAAACTAGGAATGTGAGGCCTATAAAAATAAATTCCGATAGGCTAAAAACAACAAGAACCATTAATAAAGAAAATATGATTTTAAATTTAGTTGATCATAATCCAACAGTAAGCTTACGGAATGTGGAAAGACAAACAAATATGCCTTCTTCAAGTACTTGGAGGATACTTACAGAGCAACAGCTACATCTTTATCATTACAGACAAGTTCAAAAGCTCTTGTCCCGGTTAGAGTGGATTTTTGTAAAAGATAACAAGAAAGGACAGCCCACATTACAAATTTTTTAAAATGCATTTTTTTCACGGACGAGGCCACTTTTACTCGACAAGGTAAGTTTAACTCCCATAATGCACCCTACTGGTGTGCTGGGAATTCACATGTCAAAGGGGTATCAAATTACCAACACTCATTTAAAGTTAATGTTTGGGTAGTAACTTTGGGTAACAAATTAATAGATTATCACATTCTACCAGGAAATTTAAATGGTGATATGTACCTAGATTTTTTAAAATGTGTCTTCACATAGGTTTAAAAATTGAAATTTTGGTATCTTGCAAACATTCAGTGTTCGTGAAAATATTGTTCGGTGCAGTTCGGGGTGGTTAGGTTAGGCTACGTTAGGTTAGAATAGGTTCTTCGTATTCAGAAAGAATTAACGCATTTTTTAAAGAAATTTTGGCAATATATCCTCTAGAAATTGATGATTGATACCCCTAACCTAACCCTAACCCTGGCGTCACGAAAATGTTTTACTGATCAAACCCTGAATATTTTTCAGTTTTCTATCTATCCTAGAGATGGGATCACCTTTTTTATGAAACACCCTGTATCATTCAATATAATTTAAAAACTTGAATTAATAGTTATATATACCAGGTATTTTTTAATAACCATCACCAAACTTATGTTGTGCTTATCTAATGCTAGTTTTAAATTTTAAGAAAACACAAAATACGGACTTACAGTAACTTTTTTTAAGGTGTATTTCATGTGATTTTAAAGTTTCATTAGGTATTTATTATATGTTTTGTACAGACCTATATAATTGTATGCTTCTATATATTTTTACCATATTTTATAATATTAAATATTTGGTAAGTAGTATTGATCTTTGTTTTTTATATGTAAATACAATAAACGATAATAAAATAAAGTTTCTTATTCAATTCATTTATGCCTTGAATGTGAAAAATGTGAATTTGAAAACGACTATCAGTAGGTAGGTATGTAGCACAGGTTTTTGACAAACTATTATGAAGAACAGTTCCAGTTCCAATTCTAGACGTCAACTTCCACCCTCTAAGCAAAGCTACACGTGTCCAAGCTCATTTTCAGTCACAGCTTGCTACTTATTTAGGCCAATTTTATAGCCTAGGAAAAAATCGGAGATTAAACCAAAGTTTAAACCATGGTTGGAATTCTAGCTTACATAGTTTATAAAAGATTGATCAATTCTACATGTCACAGTCAAACAGACATTTTTCTGCCAGTTGTCACTAGCGCGGAAATGTAACCAAAATTTTTCGGATATTTGTTTTAAAGTTGGATTGCTTAGGAAAGTTATATGAACAAAAATGCAATGTCTCTGAAAATGAAGTAGTGCTTTTGGATAACCTTGTGAAGAAATACAGAAATGTATTCAATAGAATCGCGAAAAATTTAGAAAATAATTGGAACAATTCAAAGATTTGCTCTAGGACTAATAACTTTTTGTTTTCTCGGCGCGTCGATAATGGTGATAATTTCTTCATCATCATCATCATCATCATCATCATCATCGAGTTCATCAAATATAAAGTGTAAATTTTCAATAATTTTAACAAAACCCTTTATAATATTGTAGACATATAAATAATTTGAAAAAGTTGGGTTCGGGTCCTCCGTTTCATAGTTTAAGTTACCCCTAGACCGCCGGTAACGTTTAAACCGCAGTTTGTCTATAAACGCAATCTATACAATGTGAAAAAGTTGATATCTCTAGTTTAAACTGACATTTGAGGCTTAAACTTCACTTATAAATAAATATAAAATAAAAAAGTCAGTGAAAGCAGTTAGCGTTGTGTGTAAAAAATTAAGTATACGCTTGCAACCCCCATCAGTTATTCTTATCTAATTGGAAGTTACCACCCCAGATCAACCACATCCTTTGGATAGCCAACTCGATTTCCTGTTTCAGCACCATCTCTTGGTTCATTAGCGATACCAAACGTACATAAAAACAGTTTCCTTCCTTTCTGCTTTTGGCGGCTTATTTCAAATTCAAATCTTTCTTCCAGTTATTGTTCGAAACAATTCAATTGCGTTATATCAACCAAAAATCGGAAAACAACTGGACAAGTTAGACTTAAATATGATGCATTTTTAATTATGGGGAGAATGGGGTTACAGAAATGAAACAAGAAAAAATTAGAAAAACGACAGTTTTTTATTACATTCGAAAAAATACAAAATTAATATGAATATGAATACCTGTACGTACGTATATACTTGAGTATCATATATACCGTGGTGTTAAGGATCTATTGTGTCTCCTTTTCTTGTCGCGATACTAGCGAATCCCCAGTGCTCACAACTGCCAGATATCTTCGTCTTCTATTCCTTTGGAGCTCTGTAGTGTCTCACTTTGAGAAAATGTGGATAGAGGTTTCGTTCTCCGCGAAACAAAATCCTCAGGCTGCAGTGATCTATGTAAATACATACTTATTATGTATAAAACTACAACTATACCGTTTTTTTGTATTGTCTTGAATGTTTGTATGTCATTTTGAACACGATATCCACATCTTTTAATCTTAGATGTATATGGACCCTTACATCTTGTAAGTACATCTATTATACCTATCTTTAATTTTTTTCTGGTGTTTTGTTGATATGGTGATTGTGGTGGAACCAAAAGTTATCGGTGGGTCTTCAGCAACTGCGTACTCTATAAGTAGTGTCTATGTATTTTCGAACAATAACAAAAATAGAAAAAATACGTTTTGCATACCCGTTTTAGATATCAAAAAAGCTATCGACCTGAATAAAACTACGCATTCACTGTATTACGTTGCTGTTCTGTGATTGGCTGAACATCATAGCCCCTAGTGTTATCTACCGACATATCTACAATTGCATTAGTTGTGCTAATGAACCAAAAGAGTGTGCTACTTTTCATTTTCCCCTCCCGGACCAGCGAGTCCATACCATGGTCACAACACTAATTCTTGTGTAAAATAACAGTGGAAGCCACCAACTGAAAACTGACTTTTAGCACTAATTAAACTAAATAAAATACAGTTTGAAAACACTGACAAGTATACTTTTAAAGTTAGTTATACTAAAAGTAAAGAATAAATTATAGTTTGAAAAACTAAGCAAAACATATGCTTACAGCAATGATCAAACTAAAAAGTCATTCTTGGTAAAACAATAAAATTACTGATGAGAAAATTAATGTCACTAGTACAAAAGGGCTGGAGTGCTTTTAATGACATTTTCAATTGTCAATAATCTAAAACATCATTCGGATAGCTGCCGACCAGGGAGGAAGACTATCTATTGGTTACAGATTCTACTTCTTAGATTAACTAACTGTAATAATTTGATTCTCTTTCTCTTTGGATAAATGACAAAAACAAGTGACAGAAGACACAAAACACGTGTCAGAAGACCCATGACGGCATACACTTGACGCATGAACTTCAATGATTACACATGTTATTTAAAAAAAAAATGGTACCGAGAAGTTTGAACTTACTAAGTTATTACTCCCAAAATTCACGTATTTTCTGAGCTTGTATTAAGCACTGCCTTTGTTTTGTTTTCACCTAGTTTCAGATCAACTGAATCCATCCTCCCAAAGATGATCAAAAGAAGTAGTTACCATACTGTATATAAATGGTGTCACGTCCATATTGTGAATATCCTCATCATTTTTATTAGCTGGTTATGTTGAATATGTAATAACAAACATCACCACCAGACACTACCTTCTAAATGCCTCCATTCATTGCCAGATTAAGAACGAGATGACATTGATTGCGATTAATTGATTATCTTTCTACAATTGATCTATCCTCCTATGTAGATCATGACACCTGTATCCAGCATGCATACAAGATAGAATGACTATTTCCTTCGAAAAATTTAAGCCAACCAAAAAGCTGTAATATTTTATGTTTACCTAGCAACGATCAAATTTCAGCGATAATACTACACTAGTGCAAATTATCGATAATTTGCACTAGTGCCAAATTTTCGTCTAGGATTAATAAACATCATTTGGTTTTAATTTTATATTTTAAGAAAAGGAACAATTATTATTTTTTCACGAACAAATCTGTTGTCAATAAGTTACCGTAGATACCAATTCAATGCCAATATGATGATCGTCAACTACGGTATAATTTAAAGAATAACAAATTTTAAACACAGAATTAAGTTTATTTTCAATTAAATTTTTCTCAGGAAATAGTCTGCCAAAATGCCCTCTCGTGCATGTCAAATTGTCTCATAATTTCCATTCGCGCACTCGAGAAAATTAAATTATCGACAATTTGACATGCACTCGGGACATTAATATTGATAATTCCCTAAGTGGTTCCACGTGATAAGAAAGGTTCCCTCTATAAAATTCATAAAACCAAACGCACGAGAATTCCACAGCAACAGCATGTCACTCAAACTTACGACTGGCGAGACACCTCGGAATCGGTAATTTGTGGAGTACCTGTGTGCGCAACCTTCGAAATAAATTCGATCCGTCCGTTGCAAACGCTCCGTCCGAAGACAACAAGTGCGTGACTACCTTAAGGCGGTACTTGTAATCCGACTCCGGTAGTTAATGTAAATGCAGAATCGGGAATTCAGGGTGAAAAATGAACTATATTTTCAAGATGACAGGGTTTTTAATTACACACTAGATAACATATTAAATATCCTAACGTTTTGAACCGTCTAACAATTTACGGCCAAGTTCAATACCTATAAACATATTAAATACAGCTATATCAACTACATTCTTTAAACCTTCTGGATTTAATTTATATTAATCTAGTCAACAATTCGAGTTTTGTTTAATTAAACACATTGTTTTGTTTACATACGTTCCTAATTATACAGTGACTAATTCTAGATTGTTTAAAACTGTTACGAACATAATTTTGGTTTCTACCGTGTTCTCACATTATGACCACCACACGAACATTCTCAGCGTATGCTTGGTAGCCAAGTTCCAAATGAGCGAACAATATTACAAAGATGGCGAATATGAGCATTGTAGAGAGTTACAAGCTGAATTACAGCTTTTTTGTTTTAAATAGGGCTCCAAGTTTTTGAAAAACTGTTTTAGCTAATTGACCACAGGACTATTCCAGAACTTATTACCTAGCTTAAACACCCAACAACAACAAATTTGCGGTAATGGTGATATTTCACGTCCCGGCAGGACCAAATCCTGAGCCGCAGTGCCAGCGTTCTTAGTAAAAAGAGCAACCTAAGTATTTGCTGCATCAATCAGACTGCTTCTCCAGAATCTTTCCAAGATCGTCAAAAGCTTTCCATATGTCCAGAGCGTTTGCTCGAGATTCCCCATATGTCTCTATAACTTCAGTCCATACATTGGTGACATAGACCATGATATTAGGGGATGATCTATGTTTAAGAAAGCCGTATTGATGGTGGCGATGATGTTAGCATACTCAAGATATCTCAAGGTTAGCTGGTTAACGATTTTCTCCAAAACGTTGGCAATTGCTTGCACTGAAGCAATCTGTAGTTGTTGGGAACTGTTTTTTTTTCCTTTTTTGGTAGATATTAGTATAGCCCGAGAAAGGAGCAGGAAATAGACCTGTTTTTATGGAAGAGAAAAAAGTTTGTATGGTGGATCTGTTAGTTAAGTCAGTTTCTTCAATACGATTGGTGGTATTCCATCGTGGCCAGTGGCTGTATTGATGTCCAAGTTTTACCACATATCGGTCTTGAAATTCTATTTCTGGTATCGATGAACCAACGAATTTTGGAATCAAAAATTATCTTCTGAAAATGTCTTTTTCGGCTGTTCGAAGCAACTAAAAATAACACACTGGATGCAAATTTGAAAGCTAACATAAAAGCTCATTTGCAAGCGCTGGAAGTCGAATTTCGCCGATACTATCGAGACATCGATTCCGAGTCACCAATATGGCACGTGTCAAGAAATCCATTTGTTGTCGATGTGTTACAGTTACCAGAAGAAGTTCAGGAAGAATTTCTAGAAATGAAGGCTGATTCGTCCGTGAAAGATGACTTCCATCTTTTGACATTGCAGCAATTTTGGATCAAAAGATTTCCTGTTAATCCGAAGCTTGCCACTCTTGCTTTACGAGTATTAGTTCTTTTCTTCAACTTACTTGTGTGGGACAGGCTTTTCTGCTCTAGTATTAATTAAAACTAAACAGCGAAATCGTCTTGATGTCGATAGCCACCTAATGATAGTTCTGACAAAAACAGAACCTAGCATTAACCAACTGGTCCTGAACATTCAATCTCAAGTGTCTCATTAGTACCTATTCTTATTTTATTATTTTATATATATCAATAAAAGGCTTTTAAGTACATAATGTGCGTTTTTTGTGTTTATTGAAAAGAGAGGGGGGCATGAAAAAATTATTAATAGTCTGGGTAGCCTCAACAAAACAAAGGTTGGGAAACCCTGCTTTAGATGCTTCCAGTTGTTATAGAAATATCTTATAACGTTATTTAGGCATAACTAATCAAAGCGCAAACGTGATTTGTCTTTGTAAGTCATCTAATGGGGTACTTTATTTTATATACAATATTTTTGACATATTCCTACAAGAAAAAGTCTAATAGATCGTGATGGCTATTGTACCGATCTGTCTCTGACTAGAAGTTTGCCTGAGTTGACACTACATTATTTTGGAGCAGATCAGAATATTTATCTTCATTCAATTACTATCACTAAAAAAGGGATCTATGATATGATTTCCAACAAATCCTGCTCAATCATCAACTTTTTGAGGATATTACGTATGTTCTTTTCTTATCCAGTGAAGATTCTCATTAGACCAGCGACAATTCAGACAACTAACATAATCGTTAAGTGTAAATGTACTTTTATCGAAAAACAAAACATCTAATTGTATCACATTGTTATCTAATATTGCCCATTGTTTATTTTTCCAGAAATACTTCCTTCTATCGAAATCGTCTTCCATAAACTCCTGAGTTGGTATCATTTTATAGGGATGCGTTTTAATTTCCTATAATATTATTATTATTATTTCCTATAAAATTGAAATTGAAATGAAGCTCGCGAAACTGCTTTTCTATTTTGACAATTGTTCTTTGGGATATAGGCGGTTAAGTTTAAAATAAGAAAGCT
This sequence comes from Diorhabda sublineata, assembly GCF_026230105.1. Taxonomy (NCBI): domain Eukaryota; kingdom Metazoa; phylum Arthropoda; class Insecta; order Coleoptera; family Chrysomelidae; genus Diorhabda; species Diorhabda sublineata. Next base: position 15,119,722 of record NC_079476.1, read on the forward strand.
GGTATTGGCCACTGCCAAATATACCTTTTATAGTTTTTTCTAAGAAAATTGGGAGCGTCTAAGCGTTAGCTGATAATATTGGAGTGAAAAAGACACGAGAAATTCTTTTACTAACCACAATGAGATTTTTAAATTTCAGTAAGTCACAATGTTATTTTATTTACACATTCAAAATTATACACCCAAAGTAAATTATATTGGTTAATTAAATGTTTATCTGAACTGGAGGAAACTGATAGCTGCCATATATCCAGTGATTCCAAATCCAATACCCCAAGATATTCCCCTAGCGGGTTGTGGAAGGGGGAAAACTGCGTATACAATAGTGTGTACGATCCTGGCTATGGTGTATATCAAAAATAAAGTTTTAGCGACGAATGCAACTGGATTTGTCAAGATGTACAACCAAGCGCTAACAAAGAATAACGGAATATTTTCGATGTCATTCAAGTGTGCCCTGAAATGGAAAAAAAATATATTAGGTGGACTGAAAAGTTTGTATGCTAATACATAAATGACGCTACTAGTACGAGGACCGTTTTTTTCAATATCCGATCCCTCCGTGCAGACGTTACGCGGGAAGAAAAAAGCGAACATGGGCGATAGACGACTGTGCAGCTCTCGCACTACACACTCCGCCATTGTTGAAATTCAGGCGTCAGTTGGCGTTGTGCTACAGCTACGTAAACATGTCCACCATTATTAACGCTCCTGCCAAGTGACAAATGTCTCAATCTCCTCGGTGATTATGTCGAAAAGCAAGTCGTAAGTGTACCAATCTTTTGATAGTAAAATTATTGTTTTATATGAACTTGTCTTTTATTTATAACCTATCGTAGGTTAAAAAAATGGTATAAATTTGACAGCTGTCGTACTATTAGTTTGTGAATTATAGCATTTAAGTGAATCAACTATTTTTAGTTTGAAATAATAAGTAAAAAAGGGAATTCGTCTGCTACAAAAGCAATGCTTTTGGCAAAAAAAAATACTATTGAAGACAGGTCTTGGCTTGAAAAACATTATTCGGACTTTGTCCCAGGAAAATCAACCGTTGAGAAGGTTACAGAACCCCGAGCACGATGCACGCGGTGGACGCCTCAAAGAGGCTCTCATCGATGAAAACATTAAAAAAGTTTCGATAACCGTAAAATGGAGCTAACTGAATTGTTAAGAAGACCATTAAGATGACGATGGAACGTGTTGAACATATCGTAAAAACATATTAACGATTCATTCCAAGCCAAAGCTTTGTTCAAAGCGGCTGCCACCCGAGTTCACAACCGACCAAAGATAACAACGAATATGAACAGTGTTTGGAGCTGTTCAATCTCAATAAATCCAAATTTTAGCTTAGATATGTGACAATCGATCAAAATTATTTCACTTATTTCAACCCGGAGTCCAATTAACATTCATCGACTATCTTAAAACTGGTAAAACCCTGAACAACGACTATTAAATTGAAAAGAATTCATCTTGTTAAAGTACAAGAGTCATAAAAGCTTTAACTGTGATTTTGAGTGAGCTTACAGATGATTACCAAGGAAAATTTTTGTGTGGAACTTTATTCGCTTATTTTTTATTGATAACTTCCTAAAAGATGAATATCACACGTCGTATATTGAAAAGTTACTTACCTCCTAACTCGTTCTACATTCTCATCTGTTTTAGGTTTCAGCTTGAATGCTTTCACATCTTCTGGATTAACAAATGCCTGCAAACCAAAGAAAAATTTGCATAAAATATTGGATGATCGTAATACATTTGTAAGATTTCTCCTGTTTTCATGTATTGCCAAACCAGAATAGATAATTTAGTAATCAATAACTTTAATAAAGATGTAAAATCTCCTTTCAACCAAAAGGTATAATATTGACACGCCTCTAATTATTACATGATGAGACATGACTCGTAAGTCTGAAGTCGTTAAATATCTGGGAGTCAGTCTAGGTTGGAAACTGCTCTGGCACAAACATGTGAAAACGGTCCTACTGATCTTCTACCTTTTGATCTAACCATACAATTCAAAGCTAGAAGGACAGCATATAGATTGAATATCATCAACGGATTGCAAGCTGAAGCAACTGCTTACGTAAAAATCTAGAGAAAGCTTGCGGGTAAATGTCCAATAATATCACTGACATAGAACAGTGAACAGGTAACTCTAGACATACAATACTAACCGTTACTAAATTTTAAGCCAAAGTAATCGATGTGTTGGAATGTAGACGCCTTAGAAACACAGTGATCTCAATCTGCTCAGATAGCAGAGCTACCATTCAAACTATAACAGCTGGAAAAGTATCTCTAGGCTTGTGCAGGAGCTAGTGAATGATGGCTGTAAAGTCCAGCTTGGTTGGGTGCCTGCTCACAGGCAACGACAAGGCTGACTCGAATGTTTCTATACCATCTTTCAGTACTCTGCATACAAAGTTGACTTTGCAGAAATAGATGGTATGAGACAACCTGTGAATGATCACGGATACAGTCAACTAAGACGCAATCTCTATACTGTAGACATCACAAGCCAGTTTACTTAATGACATTAAAAGGTTCGAGCTAAGATGCCAACTTCATTTTTCAAAAGACGTAGACATTAGGTAATTTTAAGTGTGTCTCGATGGGTCTAATAGTAGGTCTATATGCGCAATGTTTCCTGAACTCCTACAATCCAAATATATAAAATATAAACCAGGTAGCCTTTGATATCCATTAGTAAAATGATTGAAGAATTACTTTTAATTACATCAAAGTATAGGTCGATCCAAAATATTATTTCTTAATTTTTCAGAAAACGAAACTAATAAATCGCATACTATATCTACCAATAACTACTTCAAAATTCAACAAGACAGTAATATTTCTAAAGATATTACTTATTTTGTCGATTTCAATAACAATTTTTTCAAAACTAAGAGTTGTGCACAAATATTTGAGGTCCACCATACCAAGGTAAAAAAGGTAAAGTTAGTTCCAATATTTTTCATCTCGACTTCAATAAACATTTGGTGGTAACCTGTAGTAATCCATGGATAGATAATTGGTAATCCAAACAAATATAGCTAAAACGTTTTGAATTTATTGGCTAGTAGAAAGAGATAGACAGTGGTAAACCGATAGTCTTTCTCTCTCGTCCAATAGTGTAATTTCACTTACAAGCCAATCTCTCTATATTTGATATTTTTTCTATGGACAAGCGTCTTCCTTGGACGAGCGTTTTCTTTCATGATAAAGTTCATGGATAGCTCATTTATTATCATGATTTGAACATTTTTAAATCTGATTTGGTCATAAGGTATTTTTACAATATTTTTCCTATATTTATGGGACACGCCAAAAACCACTACAAAATCTAACACTGTGAGAAAATCATATCTAATTTTAGTGAAAAAATATGCAAATTGATTCATTAGTAGAGTCGAGAAAAGTAATTTTCCTACACTTGACATGAAATAAAGTCTGAGTGTTTGAAATGGACATTTCAAGAATTTTAGGAAAAATGTTTCCTAGACTTAGTCAAGCAAAGTCAGTCACAAATTAGGAAATCTTGGAATATCTACCGTTTAAAGCTAAGCTTGCAACGTTAGGATTATCTGTTTGATTATCGTTGTTCATGGCTTTTAAGGTAATAAAAGAGATAAAGTTTATTAGACAACTACAAAAACATAAATTACAAAATATCATCAAACATTCACATTCTACATTCTCACCTAGATTTTTTCTAACGTATCTTGAAGATTGTTCGCTTTCAGATCGTCACCTGCGTGGAATATTGAGGTCACATGGGAAGCAGTGAAAAACCGATCTAGTAACAGTATTCACCGATTATCGGACCCCATTGGACCTTCTAAAGATACCATATGCCATTTAAAATCATTAAGTAAGATCTATAAGGTTTCAAATAGTGCCATGATTAACCATGATTTAAGTGAAACGTCGAGTGTGTGTGAATATGTGTAAACAGCTAATTGCGCTGCCGAATAATGATCGTTTTATTAGACGCATTGTTACTTGCTATAAAAAATGGATTTATCTTAACAAACCAAACATAAAAAATCAGTATTGAGCCCCTACCACATCCAGCATTTATTGTAGACCTTGTACCGTCAGATTACTATATCTGTGATTGATTTGATTCCAAGGGGACGACAATTTTTTGCATTTAAGAACTTGCTGAACGTTGTGTTAAAACTATAGAATATGATGGCTATACTTCGAATATTGAAGATTTCTTTTTGTGTGATTATTTAATAAACAAAGCGAACATTGAAAACATACATTATTTATCAGACACTATCTATCTTCAGATAACTAGGCTATAAGCCATTTCCAAAGTTCATGCAACGCGATCTTTGTTACTAACCTGCTCGTGGCGAAGGAATGAGGGAGCCGATCGAGACAATTTATCATTGCGTACTTTCAAACTCGACCCCAGAGTTGCATTGGTAGTTTTCTCGAAAACTATTTAAAATAGATAGTTCTCAATTAAAGACTACTCGACGTGAGCAATCCATTTTTGTGAAATAAAACTATGTCATCCCCAGTCGTAAATGGCACGAGGTCGGAGTGTTCGCATCTTATTCTACATCTTTTTGTCCCCTAGTCAAGCCACTAGGTGGTAAACAAGATGATAAAATTCTGATAAATCTAAATTTGAAAATTAAATGATTTTCATCTGGACTAAAATTATTAGTCCGGAGAGTTGTATTAAAAATATATTCTTTATCTGGACTATTCCTATAACCCAAGTTAGTTTTTTTTAACAATAGGTGAATTGTTTATTTTCGTCAATTGTGCCTATTCGGTATAAGATCCAGAGTCTTTTCTGAAACGTACAAAAAATTTTTAGCATCGCCTTCTGTTAAAGTCACGAGCCGCTAATGAATAAAACTATTCATTTGATTGTATTGGATAAAATCAATTCATAAATCACTTACCCCATATTTAATTCTTTGCGAAGAAGTAAAAATCGACATAACCATCATTTTAAGAACTAGAATTGAACAATAAAATAAATAAGAACGAAAAACATCATTTTCTAATGACATCATTGAAGGTACCGCTTGTGCCATGTCGTTAACTAGAAAAATTCACAGAGCGGACTTGTACACTGACCGGATTTGTTGCTACAATCAATTTGAATGCAATAAATAAAATATCAGATGAAAAATAAGTTCCAACATCGCAGCGAGGTACTTGAACCTTAGCTGCGCGGTTATAGTAAATTTCGATTTCCGTATAGGTTTCGCGCATGTTAACAGGGGTCGCGGGATCTTGCATTTCATTTTTATTGTTCAACTCGGCCAATACCAAATCGAAATCTCATAAATATTTAGTTGAACAATTTGGTGGAATGTTGCATAGACGTAACGTCAGGTTCGTATATTTTTTCCATTTAAAATTTCAGAAGTTTAAGATCAGCATCGTTTAAGCAACATAGACGTGGGTTATTTACTTTATATGACATAAGCGAGGAAGTGCAATTTATCAATAGGCAGCAAAGGCGGATACAGGGGGGTCATAGGGGACATGACTCCCTCCTGAGCTGGTTCCAGGACTTAGGTGGACCACTAATTGAAAATAATGATTTTATTTATACATTTTGTCACCTCACAGATATTATGTAACTACATACCTTCAATATTAAATTAATTTAATATAATATAACTTTGTATGATGGCAGATGTTTGGGAATGAACCGCCTGTCTCCTGAAGTACTTAATTTGTTCATGCCAAAAAGTGAATATAGTGATGAAGACATTGAAGCTGTGAAACAACTAGCTGCCGACTATACATTATTACTAGACAACACTTCAGTTTCTGTCATTGTAAATGAATATCCGCTGTGGATAATAAAGTGGCAGGCGTGGCAGCTGAACCAGGATATACCGCAGTCGATTTCTGATGTTATTTTAAATTGTGGCATCGATATGTATCCTAATATAAGAAAATTTTTATGTAATATGGCTACACTACCTGTCAGTGCAGCGACAACAGAAGGTTGTTTCTCTACGTTGCACAGAATTGAATCGTGGCTAAGATCTTCAATGGTTGAATATCGCCTAACCGGACTGGCACTTCTCCATATTCATAAAATCATACCCATTAACGTAAATGACGCAATGACGCGTTTAGGGAGAAGACTTAAAAGAAAAATTGATTTTTTCAGGTGTGCAATAAAGAATAAATATTTTCAAGTACAGTACTTACATTAATAAAATACCTACTTTTCAGTTGTATCCATTGTTATCAAAATTAAATTATAAGTTCTTGACTTGACCACCACTATGTGACTCCCTCCTGACGCCAAAGCTGGATCCGCCCTTGATAGGCAGTTGAATAATTGGATGAAGTTATTATACTTAGGTTCAAATAACACATCTAATACGAGGCTTGCTACTTAAGTTTTGAGATACGACAAATAAAAACATTTTTTCCATTCTGATTGAAAAAGGGAATGATTTACTAATACCTTTGAATAAATCTTCTTGCTCGGGATTTAGGACAGAATGGTTCAATAAATGCATAGAATATTTAGTATTTTTGTGATGAATTTTTCATGTTAAATCCTCAGTCTTCTAAAATTTAATCGAGATCTACTACAGGTGTTTCTCCTCCAATTGTGTACTTCCTTTCTTCACAAAATGCCCAAAATTTTCGGAAATAATTCCAACTCTAGGGAGATTATAAGTGAAAATTCCCTGAGAAAGTGTGGTAGACTAATTCATCTTCTAATTCTTTAATATGTTGCAAATTTTTTTTGTTGGCTTGCTTTGTGATAATTCTTCATTTCAAATATTGGTAAATTTATAAAATGTAGATTATATTGATTATGGAGACAAGATACGCCACTGATCCGTCGTTAGTTTGGTATAAACAAGGAGCAAGTCATTTTTTGCTTACCGGTACCATTGTTTCATAATACAAATATTGAATAATGCCAGTATATGGTTCATTCAAAGGAAATGTAAAGAGTTTTTTCGAATTCATAAGGGTAGAATAGTGGAGGAAGCCGAAAATAAAAGATTTGTTTATAAATTGTTTTGATAAACTTTTGTAAAATATTTGCATACCTAGTACTAGACGGGGAGCTAGCTACAAAAAACAGGGTCCATAAGGTTCGCGCCATTTCAGCTTGTAAACTGGCGGCCCCAACTTCATTTTTAATTTCAAAAATCGCAAAATAATAATAGTTTATCATAAAATGTTTTTTGATTCGATAACTATTAATATTTTTTGCTTTGTGGTCATTGAAAATCAAATGCGCGCGTTAAATAAGTAAATACTTTAATGCATTTTTACAATGATAGAGGGAGCACCGAGATCATCTTGCCTCGACGTTCCTCAAAGTTTCTGGGGGCACCAAGAGCCGTTACTCAATACTGAGCAACTTTATCAAAAATTATAACTATTCTCAGAAGTCTTAAAACAATTTGATCAAAATCAATTGATAATTGGCGCAGTAAATGATTTAAAAATTTATCGACCCTGTTTTTCTTAGCCAGCTCTGGGACTATACTGAAGTTAAAAATTTTACTTTTGAAAATTTATTTTTAAAAACTTAAAAACATAATTTACAAGCGAATGAACTTAATTAATTTCACTATTGAATTAACTAATATTCATTATTTTGATGTTTACAATATGCATATTGATACTAATAAAATGCTGACAGTTGTTTTAAGTAATTTGATCTTTTTTCGTTTTTTTGTTCTTACCTTGAAATTAGAATATAATTTATACTAGCTGCTTCCCATTTACACCAAAACTGAGATTACTTCAAGTCAGTTCAAGTCTTTTCAGTCTCACAAGTGAGACCTGAGTTTTTACTCACAATCTGCGCAAGCTTGAGACCGTGTCTTTTAGTAAGTTTTGAGAAATCAGATTGAATGTGGGGTTGAGAACATTACGTTATCATTTTTTGTCATCAAAATAAGCAAATAAGTATGCAATACTAAAGTAATGAAAACAGTCATTGATGTAAATCTTATTGAGAATATTAACTCACATTATGTGTTCCTTTTATTCATTGAGCACTGACGTCATTATTTGGTTATAAAATACTCACATAACTGAGTGACCCAGTTCATTTGAATGTAAATGGAAAGCAACAAGTTACATGGAGAAAATTTCAGAAGATTATTTAAATAAAACTCAATAGGATTAAATATCATAAACACTTTGTCAGCAATTATTTTATTATAAATACGAAGGATTGTAAACAACTTTTTAATGAATATATGTATCGTTATTGAATATATAGTTCATTCAATAAATTATAGTTAATTCGCTTGTGAAGTTAATTGTAATTTTGAGTTTAATTAATTTTTAAAAAACATATTTTCGGCCATCGGAAATATAATTAGCAGTTTGTTTTTTGAACTGAAATAGTAATTTGAAGAGGGTGATAAATTTTTTATTATCATATTTGCATCTTTACAATCTACATCACATGTGGGTATTAAGTAAATTAGTCGGCTGTATTTGACTTGAAAGGGAAGCATTCATCAATGCTACTCCTTATATTTTATTTTTCAATGTTGTAGAGGTCTTGTGGCCAAGTTCTACGTAGTCTTCTCGTGCGTGGACCGTTAGTGGATAGTTCTTCTATTAGTTCGTTGTCATGGTTTGCCATGGATCCGCCGGGTTTCTTAGTGTTTTGGATTGAAACCTTTGTATTTTGTTGACCGCAGTTGGTTAAGCGCATTCCCAGAATTCGATCCCATACAGCCATATCGGCTTCAAGATTGACTTGTATATCAGCAATTTGTTGGTTATTATTAATTTCGATTTCCGTCCGAGGGGCCTGTTGTCATCTTTTAGCCTCAATGTGTTTTTCCAGGTAAGTCTCTGATCTAGATGAAGGCAGAGATATTTGACACTTATTGCACCGGCACTCCAAGAAATGACCATAAACACAACGCACAAGACGTCATGAAAGCGAAATTAAAACAAGGAGAAAACGAATTTAGATTCTCTAATGGCATTCATATTGGAAAATGCGCGACGTCAATTATATAAGCACTGAATATGGGAATGAAACGGACATTTTCAAGAATAAAAGGGGAAAAGAAACTGAAGAGCATGAAGCCATTCTAAACTCTAATAACTATATGTCAGGAGGATCAAATATTGTCGTACTATCTTTGCAATAGAAAAACGATAATGTGGTACAAGAAGGTTCTACAAATGAGTTTGACTGATGCATACTACCTACATAGAAACTACTCTAGTAGCCGTCACTTTAGTTTTTATGACTTTCGACTGGAGGTAATCGAAGATCTGTTAGACCCAAGTGATGATGTAGTTGTCCATCTTCCTAAAAAAAATAAGACATCGAACGCTAGACATACTCGTAGCTATTCAAAAATTGAGAAAACCATGAGTGAAATAAAGAAAGGGCGTACTGAAACCAAAAGAGTGTCTAGGAAGGAATGTTGAACCTGCAGGCAAAACCAAATGAGAAAACAGACGAACTTTGAATGCAAACAGTGCCCTGGGAATCCTGGATTTTGTGCAAAGTGCTTTGAAGACTTTCATGATAAATGTAGTTCTTGTCAGTCTGGTATTTCTTATATTTTTTGCCACTTTTTTATGTGATTTTCAATTTCCTGGTTATTCACCGTTCATTAAGATTGTGATTTTCTTATGTAGTTCTTGTCAGTCTGGTATTTCTTATATTTTTTGCCACTTGTTTATGTGATTTTCAATTCCCAGGTTATTACCGTTAACTAAGATTGTAATTTTCTTTTTTAGGTATAAGATCTTATTACTAGTCTACTTTTGGTGTGATATTCCTTATATTTTTGTTTGCTTCGAGAAAATTTATTTGTTGTTTTGATTTTTTATGTAAACTAAATAGGTTTTTTTTGTATACCTTATCTTATGTTATCAGTTTAGTTCTTTTGTATTACTTATATTCAAATAAAGATTAGGCAAGCAAGTGGGGGGTGCAAGTAAACTTATCCCTGTGTTAGATGTATCCATTCGGTGAAATTCCAGTCATCTAGCACTGAAATGTAAAAATGGTCCCAATTTCTCACGTCAAAATGCAGATCTACGAAAATTCACACTGAATAATTCCATGAATTATTGATAAAATTTCAACAAGAAAAACTACAAAGGAAGAAATAAGCTACGATCGAGATAAAGTCTTTTTAAACTCAGTTTTTGAAACTGATTTTAATGCTCTATATGTATTAGGTAGCATCATCATCATCTAGCCAAGGAATGATGGAAGAGTTTCAACAAAATATTTCTTTGCCACGATGTGACAAGACAGTAAGTATACAATAATAGTTAGAGGTCCATAACTTTCAGTTCCAATCATGACTGTGATGGCAATGAATTTTTCATCATCCAAGCCACGCCTAAACCGGCAGAAAGACTGTTTTTCCCGCTGCATTAAGCACAAGGAAATATCAGAACTGACTAAATAAAATATCAGCTCAATGCCTTTTATGTTTAAAATACTAGATTAAAAATGAAAATATTGTTCAATAAATTAGAGGAATACTCTTTTCATGAATTCAAAAAATCTATCTCATTTTCACTCCCTAGTACTGTACGCCAATTATTAACAAACGATCGTAGATGACATGAAAAATTCGCACAACTTTTGCGGGATCTCTGCTAGACTCTCGCGAGAAACTTACGACGAGATTTTTCAAAGTCTCGTCGGCAACTCTACTGGAGAAGACTTATCATTAAACTATTCACATCGAGCCTTTGTTCCAAAGACATTTTACGAATTTTTCGAAAAAACTTTTTTTTCACCACAGATGAGTATAATACATAAACTTAAGTTACAACGTGATGATAAGCGATTATACAGTTGCCGCCGTGGTTTATCACTTTGTTTTTATGGTAAATCCAACAATATGTTGCGATAGTAACCACCTTTTAAAGTATCTTAAAAATTCAGACGTTGTCTCAAAATCGGATTGCCTTTATATTAGGAACTATTATAGCTCTCATCATTTGAATACCAAACGGAAATATTAAAAAATTGTACAGAATAAGGTTGCCAAGGTTGTATGTTTGAGTCCGGCTCTGGCAACCGTAACGTTAACAGTGAAAGTGTCAGTTCCTATAAAAATAACTCTTTTTCGATAGTTATCACAGTCCTAAAATCTATAAAACTATAGATAGAATCTTTTAGAAGTGTTCTTAACTCAGAGACATATTACTGTAAATAGAATCTCATACATTCATACTAAAACAGTGAATTTGTTACACACTGTGCTATCAATTTTACAACGCACCGGTTTGGAAGAATTAGCAAAAAAACAAACCAGCTCTTATCAACTTGATATGAAGTGGCCTGTGCCAAAATAGGTCCGCATTCTCGAATCAAAGCGGAAATATTTCTAAAATTAATTATGCAAAATACAAATATTGGGACTTCTGACTACAGAAGCTTTCAGAATATAAGCCCTACAAAAACATACTTATCTATACTTAGTCAACCACAATTTCCTACAAAACATCAAGCCATTGTTATTCCAGCTGTTGATGACCTGAAAATTCAAGATTATCTGGAGAACTTGGAGAACTAATCGGTCTAAAAAATATACTATTCACATCGAGAATGTCAAACAATAGAATATGCATGTACCTCGCAAATGAAGATAATGTAGACCGCTTCATGACCTTTCATAAAGGCTATCAACAACACTTCGATCCAAGCCCGAAAGCTTATAAGACACCTTCCGAAAGATTAATACTCTCAAATAGGTCTCAATACACTCTCACCAATGTCTTTCCTCAGAATTAGCTCCACAATTTCCGGAATATAACCATATTTACAGCTTCAGGAGACAAATCATTATTTCACCATCCACAATCCAAATACCCGACTGTCTAATGATTACACACAAGAACACCAGTTACAGAATTTACCTATGCCAAGACCGTCTACTATGTTTTACATGTAAAAAACCAGGTCATACTGCAGCAAACTGTAAAAACTCCCAATTACAAACTTATGAAGAACCCCAAATAACACTGAACTACCACAAAACCCCACCCAACCTTCCCAGCAGCCCCAAAATACCGAAGCCAATACTCCACAAGCACACACCAAGATCCCATCAGAAACTCCTATAACACCTCACTGCCAGAATGTACCCCCCATAAACATAAAAGAAATTCCGCAAAACAGCACCAAACGCAACTACAAGCAAATGATTACGCCTCCCCGTCAAACAGAAGGAATTAAATCAGAGAACACTAAGAAACCTTTTTTCCCCAAACCAAATAGGCCAAGTAAAAAGTCTAAAAATAAACCACACATTTCTACAAAAATTCTCATGGAACCAATTAGAAAAGTCATTTCAGAACAGAATCCTCCTTTCATATTGGACCACAACCAGATATCTGACCTTTTTGAAAATGTCTACGGTTCTGATCTGATCTGATCCAATGAGTATTATAAAGAACTACACAAATGATTTTACTGGATTAATAGACATGATGACAAAAATTTACCCTTTCTTTGAACACAGATCTATCAAAAACAGATGCACTAAACTCAAGAAGAAACTGTTTTCTCACCTACAAATGAACATACCAGAAACAGAAAGTGAATCATCTCAAACAAATATTAACTAACTGAACCAATAATTTACTTTAATATTTTTTTTCCTTTTCTTCTATTTTTCTCTCCGTATTCTCATGGACTTTACATCTATACTACAATGGAATATCAATGGCTTTTATAACAACTTACCAATATTGCAAACCACCCTATCCAAACAGAAATGTTAAGTTATTTGTCTTCAAGAAACCAATTTCAAATACAATAACAATGAACCGCTCAGGCAATTTAACAGCTTCTACAAGAACCGAATAAATACTGAAATAGTTAGCGGAGGAGTAGCAATATTTGTGGAAAAATCTCTCCACACTACAGAAATCACGGTACTTACAAACCTTGAAGCCGTAGCTATCGAACTACACACTAAACCAAATGTAAATATCTCCAATGTATATATCCCTCCAGCATATCAAGTAGATGCTAAAGAATTAAATGAATTATCGGAACAAATTCCTCGACCTAGAATAATAGTCGGAGACTTCAATGCCCATACACCATGTGGGGATCAACATCAATAAACCACAGAGGTCGCTTACTAGGACATATTCTTGATGACGCAAATCTCTCCATCTTAAATGATGGGAAGCCAACTAGATTTAACATACAATCAGGACAGGGTTCATGTATTGACCTCACTATCTGTGACCCAACTTTGACTCCAGCTCTTTCCTGGGATTGGCTGGACTATAGCTACAACAGTAACCACTATCCAATCGTCATTCATAACAATAGAAAACCAAATCACAATCACGACTTATATCCAAAATGGAACTTAAAAAAAGCAGACTGGGCTCTTTTCAAAACAATTATCTCAAAAACTTTGACAACTTACACAATTACAACAGATATAGACGAAGGTTTAGAAAACCTTATTAGTATTTTTCAGCGAGCTGCAAACATATCAGTCGGAAAAACTACACGTCTGAAACGACACAATCCTGTGCCGTGGTGGAATAGCGACTGCGAATCAACAATTAAGAGCAAAAAAGCTTTCAATACATATAAAAGACACAATACATTAGCAAACAAAATCGAATTCTTGAAAACCCGAGTCAAAGCTAGACGTACAATAAAAACTGCTAAACGCAAATCCTGGACAGAATACGTCTCTACAATAAATTCTGAAACACCCATGACGGAGGTATAGGAAAGAGTGAGAAAAATATCAGGACTTTACAAGCACCATAATATACAAATACTAGAGAAAGACGAACGCACAACCACAGATAACTCCAAAATAGTCTCAATACTAGCTACCACTTACAAAAACCGCTCCATCGCACGCAGGAGAAGAAAAAGATGAGATAATAATATAGTTCGATGAAAACGAACCCATCAATTTAACCATTACCACCCAAGAATATGATGAAGCTCTTTCAAGCCTGAAAGAAACGTCACCAGGACCAGATGAAATACCAGTTGTCTTCTTGAAACATCTCTCCTTAATTAATCACGAATACATCCTTAACTTGTTCAATACCATCTGGCTGCAGCATAATTTTCCTGAAAAGTGGGGTGAATCCATAATAATTCCTATACTGAAACCACAAACCATTAGAACCCATCCTGAATCCTATAGACCTATATCACTCACATGTGCTATGTGCAAACTAATGGAAAAAATTATAAACCGATTATTAACTTATTTTATATTATTATTATAAACGATTATTAACCGAGCTTTTGACACTGCAAGGCATGATTACATCATAAAAAAATTATACGAAATTAAACTTACATGGTCACTGACTGGATTTTACCAAAAACTTCCTGAGAAATCGAACATTTAAAGTTAAAACCAACGGCACCACCTCCGAAAAAACATATTTTAATAATGGTATACCCCAAGGATCAATCATAAGTCCCACACTCTTTATCATCGCAATCAACGACATCCTGAAAAACTTAAAGTTACCAGTAAATGCTCGACTTTACGCAGATGACTTGGTTGTTTACGGTAAAGGAAAAAATATTAAATACCTCTTCTCTCAAATTCTGGCTTTTATCCATAACTTAGAACTGTGGTCACAAAAAACTGGTTTTACTTTTTCAACTACAAAGACTCGCTATATTCTTTTCTCAAGACAAAAGAACATACCAAACGTACCAGTATTGAAACTTTATAATGAAGACAAAAAAGGAAACATCAATAAAATTTCTCGGAATACTATTCGACCACACACTAAGCTGGAATTATCATATTATAAATCTTCTCCTAGCTTGCAACAAACGACTGAACTTAGTAAAAACGCTAACGAACAAAGAATGGGGTGCAGATCGACAAACATTACTAACATTGTACCGAACACTCATTTGATCAAAAATAGATTATGGATCAATTGTATATTCAACAGCAAACAAATCGCTTCTGAGAAAACTCGACAGCATTCACAACTCAGCCTTACGTTTAATAACAGGTGCCTTCAAAACAACACTAGTGGAAAGTCTGTACTGCGAATCAGGGGAACCATCCTTGGGAGACAGAAGAATATATTTGAGCCTTACATATGCAGCCAAACTAAAATCCAATCCGACCCTCCAAAACTGCTTCTCCGAGAAATTCCCAAATCTTTTTTCAAATAAACCCAGAACCCCCAAACCTTTCTAAGCTAGAATTCGATCATATCTAAGCGAATTAAATTTCTTTATTCCTGAATGCCTTCCTATCGAATCTTTTCAAACCATGGACAATAGAAAGCACCAAATTCATTACCCATCTCACCTCTTTCGACAAACACCACACCAACCATAAGCTAATCGAATGACACTTAAATAACATACTCAATGAGTACAAAAGCTTTGTACATATTTACACAGACGCATCAATATCTCAAGACGGTACGGGGATCGCAATCATTACACCAACCTCCAAATATATGATAAAAGCTCCTCAAACCCTATCCATTTCCACTGCTGAATTATACGCAATATATAGAGCTACCCACTTCGCCGCTTCATCAAACGAACCTAATCATGTCATACTCACAGACTCCCTTAGCTCAATCCATAGTCTTCAAAAAATTCACACCACAAATCCATTAGTAATAAAAATCAAGCAACAACTGCAATATATACAAGACACAACAAAAAAATAGTATTCTGTTGGATCCCCTCACACATTGGAATAAAAGGAAACGAAGAGGCAGACCTGACCGCTAATTACGCTGTAATTAGTGATAGTGCGGAGTGCGTGAACTTTTTAACTACTACCGATATTAAAACAATCCTAAAACGTAAAATGTTTAATGAATTGGAGAACAAATGGTCAACATCCACACATAAACTTCGTGAAGTGAAAGACTCAGTAAAACCATGGTCAATACTACCGAAAAATCGCAGAGATGAAGTTCTTCTAACACGCCTGCGTCTAGGCCATACGCGACTGACGCATAGCTACTTATTTGATGCGAAACCTGAACCAAAATGTAGCAACTGCAATTGCAAATTGACTATAAAACACATAATCGCAGAATGTCCATCTCTTAACTCAGAAAGATTCATCATCAAATCTATCACTCGGAACAATACATGAAATTTTAGGACCAAAATACAATATTACTTACCTTAAAAATTATCTTAACAGATCTCTATCATAAATTTAATTTAACAAATATTCATATATAAAATACTTAATCTTTACTAAATTGCCAGTATACGGTTGATGCGAATTTTTGAAATAAAAAAAAGGTTGTATGTTTGATTCGCTTTGTTTGTCTAGCATTATATTTTAGTTGCATCAGTTTACACTCCACAGTATCATTGTAAGACCAACGATTGTGAACCTGTGGCGAATAAAAAAGGTAATCAAAGTTTCTTGTCACTTCTCATGGTCTAACCCCAATCAGCTAATTGACCCTAGGCCAATTGGCTCAAGTAGCTCTTTCTCAATTATCATGGACGTCATTTACTAACAAGAATATATATTTGAAATTGCTTTACTGCCAAAAGATTAAAAAAAGCAACTTGATTTGTAAAAGTAATGAAAAATACAGGGAGTTTCTTTCAAAAAATGGCATCATTACAAGCACACAGATATGTATACGTATTCATACAGAACCGCTTCGGGTTGTCACGCACACACATGTTCGGTTTTCTCTCAACTGGGTTTAATACCATAAACTTAAGAACCTGAAACAAACCGAGGGCCCCTTTGGCCGAATTTGCTGCATGCCTCGTGCTGACGTCCTAGTAATTCAATATTTAGTTGAAAAAATATAGTTGTTTATTATTTTTAACAATGTAGTAGCATAATCTAAAAATTAATTAATTTTATCTAAAGCAACTTTATAAAAAATCTCTTTCTAATCTACAAAAAAATGCATGTTTAGATTCTTTCACATCACTTCTCAAATATTTATCATAGAAATTCAATACTACATTTTCTACTTTGAATCCAAATTTTTGATATAACAACAATGCTGGATTGTCCATTGCGACATGAAGGGTGATGTCCTTGTGTAAACTAGTCTGAAATAAAACAAATCATTGTATTATTCAATATTATACCATATAGAAAAATACACAATTGATAAACATAGTTAAATATATACATATATATATATATATATATATATATGTATATATATATATATATATATATATATATATATATATATAAACAAAAAAAAGATAATATGGTATCAGTTAGCGGGAAGACAAGTAATTTTGTAATTTTGTACTAATATTCACTAACACAAAAGAATAATTACAAAATAGAATACACAAGTGGAATAATGAATTGGGTAAACATAATGAAATAATGAAAATATCAAACAAACCAGAAGAAATAACTGTGCAAATACAAGAACTGGAGAAAAGGAGCGTTAACAAGTTAAAATATCTAAGGACAATCAAGACCAGATGGAAGAATTGACGAAGAGGTAGCTAATAGACAATGTCTACATATCTAGTCCTTTACATGGGACCCGAACCCTTCTGTTATATCGGCTACAGAACAGGGGAAAAAGCAATGGAAAAGAAGCTAGATAGGAGCAAAACCAATTATTGGAACAACCTACAAGGACATAGACAGGTAAAGACTCTTCTGGGAAACTATAACCAGAGTAGATCTGCTGAACGTATAAACCTATGTAAGAACAATCTACGGATACTAACAGGAGTTCTATCGGGGCACTGTCGCATCAACAAACACCTGAAGACGCTAGACATAGCAGGTTCTGTTGCACAGACGACGAAACCTCTATCCAAACTCTCTCGAAGTGTGAAACACTAAGAAACTCCGAAGCATTACACCTGGGAGCGTATGGAATAGAAGACGAAGATCTCTGGAAATTGAAGCCATGCCACATTCTAAACTTTTCAAAAGGAATGAGATTGATGGATCAGCTGTAAACACTGAGTTCTCCAGTATCACAGCAGGAAAGGAGGACGCGATAGATCCTTTGGGTCGCAGTGTATACTATACCCCAAATCCATACATACATACACAGTCCTTTACAGAGTATTCTTAAGAAAAAAAGAGATAACAAAACGTACAAAACGAGAAATTAGGAATTACTACCAATGCTGAATTAATGTTAAAGAATCCTGGGTACTAACCAACAAATTGAAGCAAAAAATAACAAGTGAAATGAATGTATTGAGAAAATTAGAAGGAATGAAGAGACTCAATAAAATAAAGAACATAATTGAACGTAGTAAGAGCAGTGCAAAAAATCAAATAACAACAGTTGAGATGTTTTGGACAATAGTGAGAATGAAGGAGAACAGAACAGTTACGGTGATGTAGGAAACCCAAACAAACACAAAAGAGAAAAGGTAGACTCAGAAGGAAATGGTATGGAGAAACATCAAAAAACCTGTAAAAAAGTAGACTGAACTGAAGACGAGCTAAACGGGAAGCAAAAGACGGAATTAAATGGAGAAGAAATATCACCTCTATACCTATGGTGAAAGAGATTGTGGATAAGAAAGTTTAACTTTCTGTCCAGATGCATACCCAGTTATTTGATACGTCACCTCGTGTTGTGATTTGTTCTCATTTATTTGTATTCACCATATTGTATTTTGATCGGGCTATTTTACAAGGTTCGAGAGACTATTTTGGGGTTTTTGTCAGATGCAAGGATTGCCGTGTGATCGGCGAATGTGGCCGTGGTAATGTTTGAGTCTGTTGACACGTCGGGAATCATTCCACAACTCTTAAAACATCAGTTGAATTGTTGAGTGTTACTTATTGAATCCAGATTAGTTTGTATCAACTTCTCGAAAACCTTGGAGACCACTGAGAGAAGACTAATAAGACTTTACGCTTTTAGGTTCTTTTCTTGACTTTAAAATCATTGTTATTTGTGCTAGCTACAAATTTGAGGGAAGAAGATTATGTTCAATGTAGCCTTAAATAGCTGCGTCAGGAATTAGGAATATAAACTACAGCTTTTGGACTGTGCCAGATCATTCAACAAAGAGTCCAACCGAGTTCTCTGTATTTTCTAGAAAGCTTAATACTATATTTAAAATGCAAATCTGCACAAGGACCTCAATGTACTAACAACCACAAAGAGAGACTACGTAATCAAGTTAACATCGAGATGATCCAGCTACCAGATCAACATGATCTAAAAAAATTGAAAACATTTAGACTTGGTGTGAATGTTAAAAGAAAAGAACAATGATTAATGTTCCGAGATTAAGAAGTGAGTAATCCAATGGATTATAACTTAGTTTTAAGAATCAATTATTCTTATGGTCCTTTAGTGAGCTCCAACTTTTTCTCTTCACTCGTTCCGAGATTTTATTCATAGACAATTTACATACAGTGTAATAGTGCGAATTAGTGTAGTGGTTGTAGTCAATGTGTTTAGTGTCAAATAATGAGTATGTTTTCTAAATACATTGTATACTTACTTGTATAAGATGATAGATCATAAATGTCGCAATGCCACAATTTCTCCAATGAGGTCTTGTGAACAAGAATGACATATAACTTTCTGTATGTTTAACATCAGGTACTAGAAAAGCGAATCCTATAATTAGTTTTTTATATAATGCCACACAACTGAACTCGGGATATTGTAGAGCTTCTGTCACTAAAATGGAAATATATATGGATTAGATAAACACTAATGTTACCCTAAAGCCTCTTGCTGTAGACGCTTCATTGTATAGTGTTATAAAGCCTAAGTTGAATAAATTGCTGAATAGTTATTTTTTGTAATCTCCGTTTAAACTCGTTTTTTACTTATATATTGCATTTTGAGCCTTTTAAGTTGTTCACTTTATAACCTCAATCTAGAATCTGAATACTTGTAATTTTCTCAAATAATTAATTTTTTGATAGACTATTTTCCGAATGTAAAAAAGACTACGCTCGATCCTTATGGAAATTGTGTTTCGGCCAATTTTTCTGACAGTTGACACAATGATAGTTGGAAACAAGATTATTAAAAGTAGAATTAAAAACTACCCTTGAAAATTCCAACGGTACCATAAGAGGGTTTGGAAGGTTTTGGAGTTTCGTGCCCACTGAGGCTTGGATTTTCCGGGGGTAGTTTTGAGTTTCGTGCCTATTGAGACTGACTTTTAATCAACCTGCTTTGAACTATTATTGTGCCAATGTTTAGAACAATTGGCCAAGAACCAATTCCCAGAAGTGGTTTTCATGTTCTACTCTAAACAAACTTTTAGTTTAGTTTTTAATTAGCTGATAAAAGAAGTTCAAATTACAAGCAAATCGGAATACATAAATATGAAAGTCAAGATGACAACACTTAAAAATGTCATTAGCAAAACCGCCAACCATTCATAATAAAAAAACCGCAGTTTCCACAGGCAACCGCTACAAAAATAACTACGGAGTCGGGATTCTTCAATATTCCCTTCATCCCAGGGTACCTTCTGATACTCCAGGGGTAATTTTAACGGGGTTAGGGGTTTTGGGGTTTCATGCCCATTGAGAATTTTACCCAGCTTACATTGAACTATCATTGTGTCAAACTTCACAACAATTCCTTCCGGTCTCTTTGAGGGGATTTTTGCCAAATATCACAATTTGATCATGGTTTAATTAGTGGGACCTAAAAAGTCCATTAACTAATGCTTAAGACAGGGTGTCTAGACCTGACGTGCATCTCAATTCCCGCAGTTTTCCCGCTTTTTCCCGACAACTTTTTCTAATTTTCCCGATATTAGTAAACCAATTTTTAGTAATATTCAATAAACAATAGCATTCAATACAAAAAAAATAATTATCGCTTTTTTTATTGTTTTTTCATAAAGAATGATACAAATTAGTTACTCATAACAAAATATAAATGAAATATATTAATGAATTAATGACTACTTATATTAATAGCGAATCACAATAGGTTCATTTATTTATTCTTTTCTAAATTTTTGATTTGGTCATTTAAAGCTGATGTTTGTTCTAACAAGTTCTTTCGTTTTGCTTTCAATTCTTTAACTTCTTCTGCTTTTCTTTTTCTTTCATTAGACTCCTTTTGTTTTTGTGCATCTTCATTTTTTTTATTCTGACAGAACTCCACATATCTACTATGCGCCATTTGCACGTTCAACATCATTTTAGATGTGATAGATACGTGTTTGATGTCCCCTGCCGCAGTAACTGCATCATAAATGATGCGCAAGGCAACTAGACTGTTTTCCGCCTGATTTACAACGATTGCCTCTTTGTTTACGGAAAATCCGCGCTCAACTGCTGCATTTCCATGAGATAAAATGAAAATTATTTCTAGAAAATTAATCAAGTTCGGGCAGGTCAAACCGGAATCTTCTATCAATTCTATCCAAAATTTATCAAGCCTTTTTACACTTCGATTATGTATCTTCATATCTCGATACTCTTTTTTTATTTTGTCAGCCGTCGAGCCAGAAATCAACTTGTTCGTGTCAACCAGCCAAGCAAGAGTCAAGTCGCTGTAGAGCTACGTTGGATTGATGTGCGATTAAATTTGGATTCACACAAGTTATGTACTTTGTAAGTTTATACAATAGAGGTGATCGTTCTTGAATTTTTTTAATAATTTTAACGAAACAATTCTTACTATCAATCATGAATTTAGTCAATAATTCACCAGAGGGCTTGATTTTAGCATTCTTCAATGCGCTCTTAGTTGAAAATCCTATATCAATTTTGCTAGCAGGAAGCAAATTATGTATTGAAACTACAACTTTCTGTGCATTTCTCCGAAAATTCCCGATCTCGAAAAAAAATCCCGTTGTTTTCCCGTCTTTTCCCGCTGCCAAAAAATTCCCGCTTTTTTCCCGATTTCCCGATGACTACACACCCTGTTAAGAATCCCGGAATGGCTTAATTATACTTCACTATATTTTAAAAGGAAATCTATGTTACGGGCTAAATATCCTGTTTTTTCAAATGAAATATTCACATTTTCCACTCCGTGAATTTTAGTTAATAGATATGTTAAGTAAGTGAGTTAAGACAGAAGATTTTGAAGAAAATAATAAAAGAACTAGTTTGTGAATCAATTTTTTCATGAGAATAAAAATAGACAATAATAGTCGATGTGTAAAATTAATTATGGTACAAGGAATTAGACATATTCACCATAAGAAGCAATAATAAAACAAACAAAAAACTTCATAAAAATCAACATCAGAAACTAAACTAAGAGAAGGAACCGTAAGTTCAAACCCAACCTAACCGAATCAAATAGAAGACTGAAATGTGATAAATTAGATGAACAATATGGTATCATGCTTGGAAATTAATGATAGATAACTTGAAAATAAATTTCACCAATTACTTTTTCTGTTTATTATAGCAGCTAAGACTTTTGAGTTTTTGTTTACCCTATATCAGCGGTTCTCAAACTTTTTTAGTGACGGAACCCTTTTGAAAAGCGAAATACTTGACGGAACCCTACAATAAAACAATAGTCTCTAAAAGAATATTCTTTATTAATAAGCATAATAAACGTAGAATGTAACATATACTTATTACTTACTTACATAACAAGTATAATAATAGAAATAAAGATATTAAAAAAGAAAAAAAATAACTAATGGGAGGTATGAAACTGTTTTTTATTTTTCATTAATTGGTTGATATCAGGTTTGATAGAAGACAGTTGAAGTCTCATATCAGGTTCGGCGTCCAGTCCAGTCCGGTATTTTGTTTTCGTGGCTGCATAGTTTGAGAATCCTGTTTCGCACAAATATGTTGTTGGAAATGGAAGAAGAATATTCAGAGCCATTTTGGCAAGCATTGGGTATTCATCACGGATTCTGCACCAATAATCGTTGAGAGATGTCGTTTTGAACAATGACTCCATACTTGTGTCTGATGACATTTCTAAAAGAGATTCATATATCTCATTTGACATACTTTCGGGCTTTTGCAAGGTGGGTAAAAAAGGATTATGAATTCAGTTTCAATTTTGTATTCTGTTCTTCGGGAAAATACTTCTCAAAAGATGCGCGCATCGAAGTGAGATATTGGACCAATTCTTCAAATACATCATCTTGAAACATTTCTGAGTCGTTATCGCTAACAAACTCACTGAGTAACGTAAAGCTTTCTATTTCTCTCTTACTAACGCAAATAATCCAAAAATCTAATTTTCTTTTGAAGGCAGTTATTTTGTTACAGGCCTGGAACACTGTTGTCTGTTTACTTTGCAATGATAAATTTAATTCGTTCCGTTTTTGAAAGATATTCGCCACGAAAGACAAATAGCCTTGTTAAAGTTTTACCCCGAGACAACCATCGCACTTCTGTATGGAGCAGCAGTGTTTTATGTTTGCTACCATAATCTTCACACAATAATGAGAACAATCGGGATTGTAGTGGTCGTGATTTGATAAAATTAATAATTTTTACCGCTTCATCCATTACTAATTTTAGGTTTGATGGCATTTTCTTCATTGCTAGTGTTTGTCTATGCAGGAGACAATGACTGGAGCCACAATTAGGTGCTTTTTTTTGTATTCGTGACACGACTCCTGCTGTTTTACCCGTCATCGCCTTGGCCCCATCTGTACAAATGTCAATGCAATCGTTCCAACTGAGATTATTTTCTTCAAAAAATATATTTATTTTAGTAAAAATTTCTTCTCCGGTAGTGTTTGTGGGCAACGGTGAACACATAAGCATGTCTTCTTCAAAAGAACTTTCATATGGATATCTCACGATAACCAGCAAGATAGCCAGACCAGCGACATCAGTAGACTCATCCATTTGCAAGACGAATCGTGTTTTTTGTAGACGTGTAACTAGCTCTTGTTTGACGTAGCTTGCCAGATCATGAATTCGACGTGAAACAGTATCGTTTGATAGTGGCACAGTAGAAAGATGTTTTGCAGATATTTCATCGAGCATACATTTTGTTATGTCTAACACACATGGTTTTATTAAAATCTTAGCGATAGTGTGCGCTTCACCTTCTTGTGCAATGCGATAGCTAATTAAATATGATGCCTTTGTGACCTTTTCATTGATAGTTTGGGTTACTTGCATCATAGTTTTTTGACTTTCCATTAACTGTTCTTTTTTACGTACAAAAAATTCTCTATTCTTGTCTTTAGACTCGGGGTGTACAGTTTCTAAATGTCGGCGCAACTTGGCAGGTGCCATGGAACTATTAGGAAGCAGTTTACTACATAACATGCAGAGAGGTGAGCCGTTGGAATCAACAAATCCGAAACTGATATATGATTCATCATACTTCCTTTTTTTCGCCTTTGAAACCGTGGAACTTGACGTCGTTGCATCATTATCATCGATAATTGCTGTACACTCCGCGCGTACTGCTTTTGAACATTCGGCTTCGTTAGAAGATGTTGTTGCAAAACGTTTAACGCCTTTAAGCCAACGTTCCATTCTTCTTTATTGATAATTATTTGTCAGGGTGGTGGGGTCAAATTAACGCACGATCGTTACTGAGTAGAAGAGTTTAGTCCAAAGAAGATATGTACAAAACTGATACAATCAGAATACAGCAGTAGAACAAAAAAAACTTCGTTTCTAACAAATAAGTACTTATCGCTCCGAACGCTAATCGTCGACTGACTCGAGTGTCGAAGCGCGGTCGTCGCTTTTATAGTCCTAGCCTCGATCTCGAACATTCTTAAAAATACTCGAGTCGGCGCCTTTGATAAATAAAAAACCGAAATAAAAATAGAAATAAAAAAAATGCGGTGTAAGCATTCTCGACTTGTTTTGAAGTTATATAGCCGAAAGTTGCTTGTTTACAACTATAGCGTCTAATCTCAGCGGCGGCTTTTATCAAAGTGACTGCGCGCTCACAAGTAGATATCGGCGGTCGGTTTTCATCAAGACAAAGGCTAAAGCGGCTTGCGGATCTCATCTGTGAGACATAAAGCATAAATAAATCACCTTAAACTTAAGTATTAAGTCTATTCTTTTTATCTAGGCGAGTGCCGTCCTGAATAAATATTTGGGCTACTGTAGAGATATATTTTTTTAATCTTCTGACTCTCGTATTTTGTACAGGGATCGGTGAAGTAAAGAACTTGCAATACGTTTGCCATAAAGTTTTATTGAAGAGCGGCGTGATGTTAAACTCTCCTCGTAAAATGCACTGTTTCAAGTTAGAATGAAATTACTTTACTGTGCTGGGTGGCGACTGAGTTCTAAATTCTTGCGGAACCCCTACAGGGGTTTCGCGAAACACACTTTGAGTATGGCGGCCCTATATCAATTTAAATCATTTTCTTATACATTATACCTTATCAAGCAAAACCCGCAAATGTTCCACAAACCAACAAAGCTTTATTGTTGTCATCTTAAGTCATCTTTAGCTGAAAATTGACCGCCTACCAAATTTTTCATTCCTTCTAACTCTCGTTTTCTAAACATTCCACTTTATCATGTTTTAATTTATTGTTATGTTATATAAACAATATTTTCCATCATTCTATATATACTAATTTAAAACTATTAGCAACCTCCTTGATCTCCCCTGGCAATTAGCGTTGAGCCTTGCTAGATACAAGTTTTTGTGTCTTCAGTATCTGTTTGTGTAAATGATGCATTTACAATTATCTGCACACGTGATCCGAATAATCGACGATTTCTTAACATGCAAGCGCCTCTCACTTAATTTTGTAAATCATTTTGGGTTTTTTTTATTAAGACCTACAGTGGGCATTTTCCTTTTTAACCATAATAATCATTAAACCAGCATCGGTTATTGTATTATAGTACCTTGTTGGTGTAAAATTGAATGACGTTTGTTCATTAGTACTTTTTATTAATAAATTTAAACTTAACAAAATACTACTTGGTACGAACCCCGTAACTAGCATCCTCTATGAGAGTCACATATAAAAACAAATCCGTAGGATGTATCAGCTCCCAAAACATATTCGGTTTCGGTAAAGTCGTGAAAAATTTTTCACTAAGCAAATCTCAATTATTTTTCAGTTTTTTACCCATTATAAAACGGTGCCACCTTTTTTCTTAAAGACCCTGTGTTTAAGATTTATTCGGATGAATAATATTTCGTAATGATTATTAAATTTGTCTTTAAGGAGTGTTTCATAAATAATGGTCCAAATTCCAACTATATGTTCAGAAAGTAAAAAGATATTTTCATTTACAACAATGAAATTTACAACAAAAAAAAACTTTTTTTACCAAAAATCGATTTTACTCATCAATGTAGAAGTATTTGTCTTTTACCTCAAAATAAGCTTCAGTTTCAATTATCGCTTCTTCATTTGAGGTAAGTTTCTTACTGGTGAGCATTTTTTGAGATCAGCGAATAGCCAGTAGTCACTAGGGGCCATATCTGGACTATACGGTGGATGAGGAAGCAATTTGAAGTGTAATTTGTTCAATTTAAACATTGTTGCCATCGACTTGTGCATTGTCTTGGTAAAACAGTTGTTTTTTCATCGAAATATGAGGCCATTTTTGCATTCAAACGTTCCAACAATTCTATATAGTATTCGCTATCGATTATCTCTCCTTTTTGGAGATAGTCGATAAACAATATTCCAAGCTCGTCCCACAATACAAAAGCCATAACCTTCCCAGATGGCTGTTGTCTCTTTGGACGCTTCAAACGTGGTTCACCGGCTGCAGTCCACTCAGATGATGATCGTTTTAGTCCAGATTCATGTTCCATCTATTGTCACATATCAACGCAAAAAATCTTATATATGACGTTATTTTTCATCCACTGTGAGTAAACGCGGACCCATTTTTAAAAAAGATTTCTCATGGTCAAATGTTCACGCATAATTGTAAACACACTCCCTTCTGATATCTTTACGACCTCAGTTATCTCATGCAATTTCACTTTACGATTAGATATAATCAATTTGCTGATTTTATTGATGTTTTCTGGAGTTACCACCTCAATTGGACGACCAGAACGTTCACCATGATGTTTGAATTCAGCTAACCAATAACAAATGGTTTTCTCGATGGAGCAGAGTCCTGATAACACTTTTGAAGCTATTGCTGAGCTTATATACTATTTTTTTCCATCAAGAGGCAATGATAAATTAACACGAAATTGTTTTGAATCCATGGTTTTGAAAATAACAAAAGTAGCTCACTTAAATGTCTGTCACTTTTTTCTGACTTATCGAAATGTAATGAAATTTTACACATAGTCTTTTAAAAATTGGTACTTCATAAACGTCATATAGATTTAAAAATGGTAGCGCCATCTGTCTGTCAGTAACACGACTAATTGAATGATGTTATAATGAGTGACCAAAAAATTTGTAATTGATTTTATCTAATTCATATGGTGCATGTAGTGACATACATAAGTTTACTCGAATCCATCCACATATTCTAGTTTACCTATACAGAAATTAGCCCATACTCAATTTTTACATAATTATTTCAAAAATTAAATGATCCAGTAATAATAGTATATTTCATTTTACACTTTAGTTCATTACGATAGGCAATAAAAGTACAGTTTTAAATAATTTTCAAACAGTATAGTGTCCAACTAGTGAATAAAATAGCCTCACAGCATAGCTGCTACTGAAGGTCATTAGAGACAACTAGGACTTCGGTCCTTCTACCATGATGTGGATATTCGAAGTCATTATGAAACCCAGACTAACTCACACTTCTTCGGTCCGGGAGAAGAAAACGCCCAAAAAACAGTTATGGCGGTGGAAGTCTTGAAAGGGGCATTAGAGGCGGTAAAATCAACAACCATGCGTCTACAAATTAGCATTAGTGAGCAGGCTGTCAAGGAGCACTATTGTATTGAATAAACACCCGATATTAAACTGTTAAGATGATAGATAGTGATATATATTACACGAATTGAACCACAAAAGGCAAGCTAGCTGGAGCAGGAGTATACTAGCATCACAAGGTTGAAGAACACATCCTTCCACTAGGAAGTTTTGCTTCTATTATGCAAGCCGAGCTAGTGATCACACTCACTAGTGCGGCTCAACATTTTACTAAAAATAGCATCCACATCTGCGTAGACACAGCAGTGGCATTTCAAAGCATTACCACCAATTTTGCAATGCTACAATGTACTCAATGAGCTGATTAGCGAGGACTCTAGAACTGCTCTGTATTCCTGCATATGAACACTCAGAGGTAATGAAATTATCGATGAGCTGACCAAGTTTGAAACCGCGCAACCGTTGATCTGTTGTAGGAATACCTTATTACTCATAGCTTGAGCTGTAAAAAAGGGAGAAAATGTAAGACAAAGCCTTTTGATTGGGTAGTGGAAAAACTACAACCAAGCAGAAGGGAGGTAAATACTCTGTTAGGAGGAAACTATAAACGCATCCTCTGCAATTTGATTTGACGTAGTGGAAGAGTCTTCTTCTAATATCAGCGACGCCTAGAGATTTTTTCAATCATTGAAAGCATCCATGGACTACCGCGCCAAAGGGGACTGAAGAAGGGATTACCCATACATTATGAAAAAATAATTCAATTAATATGAAAATAAAGAGAGAAAAAGCTTTAGATTACTTACGGTCGATTCCAGGCCAAAAAAATTGATTACAAAGACTATTTATAGCTGGAATATGTTCGGGCTGAACATAAGCGTAGTCAATAGGACCACGAGGTGGTAGAACGTATTCTTCTCTGTTATGTTTATTTGCTGCTATTTGAATTTCCGCCATTAACTTCAACCACGTGGGAAATGTTTCTGCGTCCGAGTCTG
The DNA here is from genome assembly GCF_026230105.1 of Diorhabda sublineata. Classification (NCBI taxonomy): domain Eukaryota; kingdom Metazoa; phylum Arthropoda; class Insecta; order Coleoptera; family Chrysomelidae; genus Diorhabda; species Diorhabda sublineata. Next base: position 15,148,453 of record NC_079476.1, read on the forward strand.
TATATATGTACGGCTTTAGATAAATACCACTGTAAGGAGATAAAATCAGTTCTTCTCTTACACCTCCTGTAAGTTTGGTTTGGAGAGAGACTCTTTTTATACTTGAATGATCTACGAAGAACATGAATATTTTTAAATGTGTAAGATCAGAACTAGCTAGATACGAAGTTACTGCTATTCAAGACTAAAAGCATGCATGGTTATCGTAGGAACATATTTTTGTGTTAAAACAAAACATACTGGATGGTACTGACTGATGGATCACAACATTGATCCACCTATATTATATGTATAAGAACAATAATAATAATGATAATAATAAAGATTGTGGAATAGTAGGAGGTAATAGAAAAAAAATTTATTTATAAAAATATGTGGGCATAATGGAAGAAGTAATTGCTTTAAAAATGAAGAGGAATTTTGTATGTTTCAGCTTGTTTTAGACGACGAAGTTATAAGATTTTTAGTTGAGCAAACTTATGAAGAATGGTCGACGATATATATATATATATATATATAAAATATATATATATATATAATATATATATATATATATATATATATATATATATATATATATATACAGTGCTTTTCAGATAAAAGTATCCACCTTTAATAACTTTTGTAATACTGGTATTTAGAAAAAATCCAAAAACACGTCAATTTATGTTGGAAGGGGCAAGCATTATGGCTTATTTAAACTTACTGGAAAAGCCACCCCTTCACCCCTAGCAGCATCCCCTTTATTTTTTTAAATTACTTTTCATATTTTTTATGTAAAATTTGGATACTCCTCTTTGAGCTGATTTCAAAAATGTATAATACTTGTAGGTTAAAGTGGTTAGTTTATGAGATAAACAATTTTTTTTTAAGAGCACAAATTTTACTTATTATTTACTTTCACCTTATTTTCCTGTACTAAAATGGGTTGTACAACAGTTTAAACTCTTTAATCTTTTTAACTGTGCTATTTATTATGAAGTTACAATAAGTGTTCAAAATGAGTACCATTCACTTCCATACAATGGTATAATCTATTTTGAAATGCCTCTCTGACATTGCTTAATACGGCTGGATTTAATTGTCGACATTCATTTTCTATCCTCTCTCGTAAATCATCCAGAGATTCTGGTTGGGTAGCATAAACTTTTGATTTTAAATACCCCCATAAAAAGAAGTCTAGGGGTGTTAAATCCGGTGACCTAGGTGGCCACTCCATCATCTGCCCCCTTCTACCTATCCAACGAGCGGGGAATGTTTCGTTTAAAAATTGTCGGACAGGCATAGCATAGTGTGGGGGAGCTCCGTCTTGTTGAAATATCAGTAAATCTTCGGAAAGGTTATCATCATTTTCTATTATTGTTGTAATACATGGGTCAACCCCTTCTCTGAGTAACTCAAGATATGATTCACCATTTAAATTTCCGTTGATGAAGAAAGGTCCGACAATGTGGTCACCTAGGATACCACACCAAACGTTTAACTTTTGGGGATGTTGTGTATGGAATTCACACATAATATGTGGATCACTTTCAGCCCAATATCTACAATTATGCCTACTTACTAAGCCATTTAATGACCATGAGCATTCATCAGAAAAGCAAATATTGTTTAACAATTGTGGATTGTTATTGATAATTTGCGTCATTGATTCGCAAAACTCTAGACGACGATCAAAATCATCTTCATTCAACTCGTGCACCAACTTAACTTTATATGGGTGGTACTTGAATTTATGTAGAACTCGGAAAACTGTAGAAGATGAAACACCGATCGCTCTACTTATTGTTGACAACGATTGGGGTTGTTGAGCCTCTAAGCTGACTTGCCCTAAAATTGCCACTTGGATTGCTTCGTTATTTACGAGTCCCTCTCGCTTACGCACTTTATTGCAAACAGACCCTGTTGTGGTAAATTTCTCCATCAGTTGAATTACATACTTATGACTTGCATGTCTTCCGTCATGTAATTCGTTAAATATTCTAGCAGCAGCTCTTGCACAATTATTATTTTGGTAGTATAAACCTACAATTTCAATTCTTTCTTGCAAAGAGTAAACCATTTCAGAGAAACAAAATAAATAATGTATCAAATTACACTATCAATAGTGACTACAAATTCTAGTTGACAATGTCAAACTTTAATAAAAAGTAGAGTTTTTTGTTGTTTGGATTTTTTAAGTAGAATAAATAGCACAGTTAAAAAGATTAAAGAGTTTGAACTGTTGTACAACCCATTTTAGTACAGGCAAATAAGGTGAAAGTAAATAATAAGTAAAATTTGTGCTCTTAAAAGAAAAATTATTTATCTCATAAACTAACCACTTTAACCTACAAGTATTATACATTTTTGAAATCAGCTCAAAGAGGAGTATCCAAATTTTACATAAAAAATATGAAAAGTAATTTAAAAAAATAAAGGGGATGCTGCTAGGGGTGAGGGGGTGGCTTTTCCAGTAAGTTTAAATAAGCCATAATGCTTGCCCCTTCCAACATAAATTGACGTGTTTTTGGATTTTTTCTAAATACCAGTATTACAAAAGTTATTAAAGGTGGATACTTTTATCTGAAAAGCACTGTATATATATATATATATATATATATAGGTCAAAAGTCAAAATTAGGGACTTATGTCCTAACACATTTTTCTGATTATTAAGTTTTTGAACTAGAAGAGAGACTGCACAAAATCCATTATTTAAAACATTAAAATGTCTAAATGCTTGAGAATATGATCATTTAAAAATTCAAACATACTTCACTTCTTCTATCAACACCATTATTTTGTATAATAATAATTATTTTCAAACTATGATGCTCAATTATTAATTTTCAAGGTAAAAAATGAAAATGGATGGGAATAATTTTTTTCTGATATACGAAATACGTATTTTTCATGTTAGGACACACTGTATAAAAAATAAATCACTCAAAAGGTACCCAACGACAATTATTGCTTTTATTCACGCTCTAAATTCCAATTTACTCACTCCTCAATGAAGTGTTGTAATGACAAAATGGATCCAACAATTTCAAATTTTCTTTTGGCAGTTTCTCTTCGATAATTGAATCTGAATTAGGAGAATTGCTGGTTTCTTGCAAATCCAAAGTAAAACGGGTAACATCGTCCATCAATGGAGAAGATGAGGTAGCAAGTTTCATTAATCTGAAAAATAGTTTTACTATAACTCAAAATTTTGACAAAAAAATTGTGAAATAATTGCTGAATCTGAAATATTTGGAATGTCAATAATTATGATATACTCACTTTCTCGAGGACTGTCCAAGAGATTTTAGAATTTTTCTTTTATTCTGTTGTTTTAATTTTACCTCCTACAAACAAAGATATTAATTACAATACAACAGAGAAATTTTGACAAAACTAATTCTTATATATCATAGGTACAAAAAAATTGCAAACAAATTATGTAAAACAAAGAAAATGAGATAGATAAATAACATAACTGACAAAATAGATTAGAAAGAATGGAAAATATACTTTTGACGGCCTTTATAAAAAAAACGATAATATAGTGAAAAATAACAGGATCAAAGAAGACCAACTAGACAATCTAGGAACGAAACCAAATTTCAAAGAAGTAAAAGAATTAAAAGTGACAAAACATTATCCAAATCCTCTCACATTACCACTGGAGAGCTGACTAAAATACTCTTCTCAAAATATACAGAGCCCTAATTCGCTTAAAATTAGATTATGGCTGTCACATATATCTGTGTCTCTAAATCTGACCCTGACTTTTTAAACTCTGTGCATAATACAGCTTTACGTCTTTGTCTAGGTGCTTTTCGATCTAACCCTATAAAAAACCTTAACTGTAAAGCTAATGAGCCTCCAGTTTGGATCAGACGACAGCATTATCTCACCTCTTCAGTCCTGTCTTCCCTCTATTCATAACCACCACTCGAAATTTATTCCAGCCATCAACGATTTTACTAATAAAGCCCATCTCATTTATTTTATCGTAGCTTCTCGAGGGCACAGGCTTCTCACAAACAATCCCTTTTCCTATCCCCACTTCTCCACCATGGACCATTCACCTTCCTAAATTCAATACATCCCTTATGAGATACGACAAACACTCAACACAAAAACAAGAAATCGAAAATACTTTCAAATAAATAACAACTAGTAGCAACTATGATGCTTCCAAGAGTGAAACAGGAATAGGCTGCACAGTTACAACGTTACAATTTCCAATCAAATAATCTTTAACTCAACCAACTTGGAGCGTTCGTACAGGTGAACTATTTAGCTTTCTACAAGCCATAAATTTCATCACCTCTCCTTATAAGCAGATTGCAATATGTACAGACTCACTCGCTTCAATTTCATCTATTAAAAATAAATTTACAGATTACCCTATTGTCCAATCTATACATGACTCTTGCCAATTTTTCACATCCCAAAAAATAACAGTTACTATCATCTGGTTACCTTCCTACATTGGAATCGTAGGTAACAAATTAGCAGACCAACAAGCAAAAAGTGCTTTAACTCATACCATTACCCAAAACATAAGGACTTAAAATCCCACTTTAAAAGAAAAATCAGAATAATGTGACAGCGAAACTTGAACACTTCCTTACACTCTATAAATTACCCTCGACCAAGTAAGTTTGCAGTCCTCTCCTTTGCAAACAAGACTTAATTGGAGGGTAAAAAGGATAAGAATCGGTCAATCAAGACTCACCCATAGTTATCTAATGTCTTCCACCATCAGACCCATTTGCACCAAATGTAGTTCGAATTTGACGATAAAACACATATTGACTGAATGCCACAAATATGCCCCCCAAAGTTTGCAGTTCAAGTTCAAGACCAATTAAAAAGACATACTGAATGACTTGGATCAAATCTTTTTCGTGCTTCAATTTCTAAGGGATGTGAATGTTTACCATAAAATAGAGAACAATTATATATGGATAATGTGTTAATTGCACCTGTGTAAGTGGCCATAGTAGTCGATCACGTTAAAAATGAATAAAAAAAAGTGACACTTGTACCAAAACAATTTTATTGACTGCTAAAAAGCATAACATGCATTTATGGTTGCATACAAGTAGTTCTCTCAAATAATATATAATACTGCTGTTTTTTAGTAACTTTTAAGTTTTGAATGTTCGATCAGTTGTTGTCAAGTGACAGAAAATAATTTTTGTACGTTTTCTTTGGATAAACTTGATTATTAGAAGTCATTTATCATCATGGGAGATCTGAATGCCCAGAACCAAAGCTGGGGATCAGGAACTACGAATACGAAAGGTATACACTTAATGAATGCGATTAAAGAGCAAAACCTAGTATACCTGAATACGGGAGAAGCTACACGGTTGTCAGAACCAGGTCAAAGGTGTCACAGACATAAAACTGATGACTCCAGAAATTTTATTTCGAATAATTTAAATACTGACGTTTTTCCCCTTCTATATTGTTGACGAACTGAGACATTTTTTCGAGCTATAAAATAGCACAAATAACCTAAATGCTAGACACTTACAATAAGTACGTATATTCACTTGAACTGAGCCTTAAGCACTAAAAGAAACAAGCATATGAACTAGACCTACAGACAATAGAATAGCCAGATGTTTTTCAAGACCACGTGGATAGAGGGGATTCAGTGAGAGACTGACTATCTTTCGAAAAAAATGTTTTCAGAATAGTATAATATATATAAAAGAGACACAAACAGGATTTTATACTTGTCTTAAGTGCCTGATATGTATAATGTGACTCTTAGAATCCCAGGAATATTAACTCTTAGGAAAAAAATCATAGAGACCATTTTTTAGAGAATTTTAAGTTTACAACTTTTTTTTTATGAAACATAGTTTTCGAGTAAAATTTTTAATTTTTAAACCCCATCACTCCACCAATATTTGGCTTTGTAATTTTTGTTATTTGACTACTATTTTATAATAATAATATGTAAAAGTAACAAAACAATGTTAAATCTTATGTAAAAAATGGAAATTCACTATTAGGTACCTTTTGAGTATCTTCTAATGCTAGATCCGTTAGTTCAATATCTTCTTGCTTCAGTTCTTGTTTTGATTGAAGTAAATTATTGATATTGAAATTTTGAAGTAGCTCCGATTCAGTTACTATACTACACAATAGATTATAAAACAATTCTGCTTCTGGAATGAGTGTTTTTTTCTGGTTTTTTATATTCTGCTTCTCTGTAACCATGGTGGAATCTGAAAGAATATATTTCTTAATACGCATTTCATAAGAAATCATAGTGAGTGTTCACTAAAATTGATTCTCTCTTAATGACACAAAATAAGTGATTATTATAGTACATTTTACATTGCTTAGCATGTACCTGCAATAGAGCCTATAATTACATTGGACAAACAGTTTTTGATTAGATGTAATACAAATACAGAGTGTTCCTAAATTCGACTTCCAACACTCTAAAGGAAATTCCTTGGGACAAATTAAAACTATCAGGATAGGGAACTTATGTCCTCAAATGGATCCTTTCAATGGTGTTTTAAATAAATTATTTTTTGTCGATAAATTTCAAATGGTGTGATCAATTGTTATTAAAACTTTTTGAAATTTGTTAGATTGATAAACTATTTCTTCTAACATGAATAGAAAATTTCTAGTTTTTTCCAGAGGCGTACAGCAGGGGTAAAATACCATTTTGCCACCCCTGAATTCTCCGCCAATAGATTTTTTTTTAATTTTTGAATTCTATCATCATTCCTTAATAAAAAAGTAATAACATTTGACTACCGTTTTCGAGAAAAAAATTAGTTTGTAACGGCTCTTGTGATTATTTAGCACAATAGTAAACAGTTTCTTCCGAATCAACTTATATCGCTAGGTTAATTGTGTCCTACAAATTGATAATTGTTCGTTAAACTACACATTTTCTTCTACTACGCTAAACATGTTTTCCGGAAATTCTTAATTTACATTAATACCATACAGATAACAATTTAACACCAACAAATCATATAAAAGTAACCTCAAATTTTCTAGCTCCTTTATTTAAGCACGCCCTGACCTTTCGCAACATTAATAGACGTACGTTTTGAAAAAAATTGGGTGTCTTAGAAATTGTTTAAGTTTGTTTTATGGGACGTTTATGTGCTTTCACTATATCACCCTCATTCAGATCTTTCTTGATTTCGTGGTACAATAACCTTCTTAGGCATCCTCCATCGCTCTTGACAGGTCCCAGTATCTTCCTTAAGATCTTTTCTTGGTTTACTCTCCAACCTGTTAAAGCTTCTTGCTTGCTGCCCTCACAATCCTCTTCCACTTTTTTCCTACACGACTTGTCTCCAGTTCCTCACTCTCACCGTTGCAATATCCTGCATTACTTGTTGTTCCCAACGTGCTTTACGTCGACATCTTGGACGTTCTATAGCTGGCTTCCACTCTATTACTTGGATCTTTATCACTGTCACTATATCACCCTCTTTCACATCTTTCTTGTTCTCATGGTACAATAACCTTCTTAGGTATCCTCCATCGGTTTTGACAGGTCCCGGTGTCTTAGTTAAAATCTTTTGTAATGAATTACTCCATTTTGAGTTTTCTTTGTTTCCTCCCCAACCTGTTGAAGCTTCTTGTTCGCTATCCTCACCATCCCTCACTTTTCTCTATCTCAACGTTCTTTACATCGACCTCTTCAATGTTCTACGGCTGGCTTCCACTCTGTTACCTTCCTTATTAAGGCTTTCGGATCTCTTCTACATTATGTCCAAACCATTTAAGTCTTTGGACCTTTGTCACTGTCACTATATCACCTCTCGTGGTTCAATAACCTTCCTAGGTATCCTCCGTCGGTCTTGATGGGTCCCAGTATCTTCCTTAAGATCTTTCTCTTCATTATTTAAAGATCTTTCTCGTTCTTCTCTGACAGGCACTTAATTTTCGCTCAATATGCAATAACTGGACTATTTCCTGTTCTGTACATTCTTAACTTTGTGCTCATGCTCAGCTCTTTATTCCATAGAAACTTCACATATCTCCAGCGGACAAAACAGCATTTTCTTGAATCCAAAAGGACTTATCGTTTTAGCTGAGAGGGGGACAAGTCAGTTTATCAAACCTTCAAAAATGATGAGGATTGTCTGATAGTATTAATAAATTGTAGTGTTGCCGGTTTTTATGAATACCTCAAGCAATAATATCTAGATACGCTAGGACCCCGCAAATATTAGCAGAAAGTGTTCACAAAGAATGGGGAATAAGTCAGTCGAAAAACAGATAACGTCCGAGGGTTTTTTGAGTATATAGCTAATATCCAACATCCCCTTTCCTTTCATACTGTTTATCGATGGATATTCCTCGCAATTATACAAAAAGAACCGAATTATTATGATATCGCTTTTCCAAACCCCACATCTCATCTAGCCAATGAATGTTTTGGTATTTAAAACATTGAAGACGACCTGGAAAGAAAAAGTGTCAACATGGAAATAAAAAAACAACACTGTTCAAGTAAAAAGACACCAGCTGTGTGAAGTTTGGAAAACCCTGAAATTAAATGAGAAAATATTTGATGAAGAAGCTACCATGCAGACTGTAAATGTAAATACACCATCCCCTATAAAAAACATACTTACACCCTTTAAAATAAATAAAATGAAAGGTCATTATTTTGGCCTCATTCAAATATACAAAATACAAATAATAATAAGAGAAAGAAATAATGAATTCCATTAATTGTCTCTTCAAATTCTTGACAAGAGTATAATAAGAAGAAAAGAGATGCAAAGGAAAAGAAATAAATGAGTTTAAAATAAAATTGAAAAGAGGAGAAAATCTCAGACTGAAAAGAGCAACTGAAAAAACATAAGAGCAATGAAGATGTTCTTTACTTGGAGTCAGATGATTCCTATAAGCACTTTCAAACAGCTATCACTTGAAAACAAATATGGTTGATGGACGACGCACATATCCAACTTTCATTTAATTTTCCAATGAAATTAAACGAGAAAATGTTTGATGAAGCTAAAAACAACAGGTTTCAAAACATAATTCTGGCTAACAATACAACTCCAATGTAAGGTAATAAACATTCATGTAAACAAACCATGCCCTAAAAAAACATACCTACGCCCTTTAAAAAGGCTTATTTTGGCCTCCCACAAATTTAGAAAATTTAGAAAAGACAAATAACAATAAGAGATAAAAAAATTCCATCAATTGTCTCTTCAGATTCTCGACAGGAGTATAATAAGAAGAAAAAAGATGCAAAGAAACAGAAAAAATGAGTTTAAAATGAAAATGAAAAGAGAAGAAAAGCTTAGAGTGAAAAAAGCAACTGAAGAAAAATAGTCTAATAAAAAATTACTCAAGTAAGAGCAATGAAAATTATCCTTAAATGGAGTCAGATGATTCTTAAAGGCCTTTTCAAATAGCTGTCACTTGAATTTCCATTTAATCTGCCAATCCCATGTGAATCAAAAAATTATTTACTATGCTTACATTTTGTGCGATGATAAAGTGTGGAAGTAGATCTGAAAGGGATGCTGTCATTCAAACATAAGCAGCATCTTAACCAGCTGTCCAAGGAACTTAGAAAACGATTGCTAGATATTATAAAAAGCCGCGAGCAGCAGCAAAATTTGCTATTCCTCAATAACTTTTCATTTCACTCTCTCTCTCTCTCTCGAATGAAAATTCATAATTTCTATAGATGCGGTGGTCTCGAACCCTCTTGTTCAATTCCAATTGACAACAAAGAAAAAATTGTCATAATGACAAGAAATTTCGAAAATGGGAAGTAAAAAAAATCACCCTAGCAACGATCATACTCGTATTATTCATTAAATAGGAGGCGGTCCAGTTCAACAATTACAACGATCAAAATGATTTCGGGCGTTTTGTGCTGGAAGAACTGAAGAAGAAAACTTTGAACTTGAGAAAGACAATTCTTCAACATCACCCCTACTCAGGGCCGGATTAAGCTAGGGGCTTGGGGGGCTATAGCCCTGGGCCCCAGGTCCAAGAGGGCTCCATCATTTGGAAATCATTCTGTATTTTTTAACGTGTTGATACAACAAATCTAACGTATTGATATTATTTTGTGAATTTTTCCGGGTTTCCGAATTCCTTAAGGGGGCCCCGTCATTATTTTAGCCCCGGGCCTTATACATCTTGATCCGGCCCTGCCCCTACTTGCATGCGAAGTTTGAACCCTGTAGTTAAACTTTTTCTGGCCAAAAAATAAGAAAATATAGAGGTGAGCAAAGGTCAAAAACCACTTTTCTTGCACTGCGACCCCTCGAAATTTTCATTTGTTTTCAACCAAACTCTCATAACATCAATCCGCCGCCAAAAAAGCAATGTATGCTAATTTTGAACCAAATCGGACCCATAGCAATTGCTCGAGAGACGAAAATAAGAATTGTAGCTTAAACAGATATATATATATATATATATATATATATATATATATATATATATATATATATATATATATATATATATATATATATATATATATATATATATATATAAACTAGACATTCGAAAAACCATCATAATCGTGTTCAGGAGGTCTCAAAACATGGAAAAAATGATGTGTGCCCCATTTTTTTTCTAGTCATGCCTACCGTAATAGACTAATTTTTCCTTGAAAAATTCGACTAAAAAGAGTAGATTTAAACGATAGATACAGTTCAGCCTCTGCTTCTTTTATTTTAGGGAAACTAGTACATCTAGAGGATACATTAAACCCTCATGGGCTATAAAACAGGTGAAATTTTCATCCATTCAAAATAAAAAAGATACGGAAGAGGAAACAAATGTTAAAAAGTACAAAACATGATAAACTTTGATGTACAAAATGTAATTATCATAGAGTATATCACATTTGTAATTCTTAGAACAAGATTCTTCATATACTAATTCTGTCTTTGTGAAAGGTTAATGGGAAAGGTGCTTGATGAAGCCTACTTCTTTTCTGTGCTTAGTATCAACTCTAATTGGGCAGAATTTAATTAAATGTTGTTTTTATAAAAGAATATGTTTATGTTTCACTAGAAAAGACTGAAGCTCCATGTACAAGTACATAAAATGTACCAGGAGAGTTTCTTTGAGGATGTACTCAAGAAATCCAGAAAAATTTATCATCAGACTGTTCCTTTTACTAAGTTAGCTTGTATCAGTATATTATTAAACCACACCATTCCTAGCAAAGCTTTTAGAACTGATGAGAAGAAAATTAAATATTATAAAAGCTTAAATAACAACAGTTTTTGAAATTACTGAAGGTTTACTGGAGTTATACATAGTAATTCATTTTCACAGGCAAAGAAAGATAGTGCTACCAATAATAATGTAGCATTTAAATCTGGATTACCAGGATTTGGAATATAAACTCAAAAAGTCACATTACTTTATAATGAAACAATAAATAATTCTTTTAAAAATAAACCTTAGGTAATACAAGGCAACATAAAGCACAATTACACTAAAAAAGTAGCAAAACCCACTGGTCACACATTGTTTGTCAACCAGTAGTATTGATGATGAATATTATCCTGAAGAAGTTAAAAGTGTGAACAGGGAAGATATTAAGGTTTTGTGTTAATATTTTTTGTGGGTGGAAAAAAACTCACTAGTTCACAAATATGTTTGTATAAATCAAGAAAAAGTAAATGATGAAAATAATATCATGGCACCTAACTGTATAGACACTGTTAAAAAAACCTTTGTTGGAAATTAAGATGTGTCATGTGTTAAACCAGATCAAATTGTAGGATTCTCAAGTTTACTTAGATAGTGACAAAGGGTGAAAGAATTCGCTATGTTTTTAAGAAACCTGTGACACATTTTTTTAAAAATAATTTTTACTCAAGTACCTGCTTAAGTCAGATACTAATAATGATTTTTGGTATCTTGTATTAAAATAATTAGAATTATACTATTTTGTTTTCAAACATTTTATTTATTTAAATTTTGTTATTATATTAGTAATATTAAGACTGTCTGCCACGGGTACTCGATGATGTCTGACTTTGGTCATACCATGTAGTAGTATAGGACCATTTGCACTTTTAAATCAAAAAAATCATACCCAAACAAATAAAACTCTTTACGACTTTTAATTATGTTGATTTACTTAATACTAACCACCTAATAGCTCTGCATTAAATTTGGAAGATATTTTTTTATTGAAAATTATTTTTTTTTAGAGATATATCCTCACTAAAGTGTCTGCCACTAGTGCTTTTATTTTAGTTAGTTCTATGATGTAAATATATTCAAAAAACTTACAGACAATTGATATGGCGAATGGAGTAATTTTCGGATACATCAAAGCCCAAAAAGCAGGTTCATTAAATACTGATATTCCCGATAAAAAAATATATCTATTGAAATGTGAAAGTGTTCCCGCTATTGTTCCCATCCATTTTTTCTTTCTCTTGAAATCACTTGGAAATAGAATTTCCCAATTTTTGTCTACAAAAGTAGCCACATGATGTCTCCAATGAAAAAATCCTTTCCTTGCTAATCCTGGACTTTTATGTTGTAAGTGATATAAAACTAATACTATTACTTGAAGCCTAAAACAGTATCATGATTAAAATTCAAAAGTAACAAATGAAATTATAAATAAGTATATAAATAATTACTTACCAGGACAATCTTATTCTTTTGAAAAGTTCACTTTGGTTTTCTGAGCACTCCAAACACGTAAATATAAAAAATATATCCCCATAAAGTCCACCAGGGACTGAACCTCTTTTTAAACATTTTAAATGAACACTCTTTTTACAAATTATACACTCAAGTCCTTCTTCTCCACATAACTCCAATTTATCTATGCAATATTTACAAAATTTTGTTTCTGCCAAAGTTTCCATTATTGAAATTGAATTAACAAAGAATAATAATATTTAAATCATTCAAATGAGGACTTTAGACATACTTTAAATACATACAAGAATCTATTTATAAATACCTAAACAATTCAGATCAAATCAAAACATAACCTTACAAATGCAAATAATATAAGGGTGAATTTACATATATTGAGCGTAATAGATACTGCCAATCAACGTTATTTTCTATGCTATCAATGAATAAAGGCGGTATTTGCATATGCGATATAGGCAACAACCCTTTTAACGTACAGTTAACCATTAGATGAGTTTAAAATTCGTAAATTTTAAAATATGTATTTAATTTCATAGTGCTCCAAAAGTAGACCAAAGATTATATACACGATGTAGACTGAATTCTTTCAATAATGAGCACGCGTCTTACATCCATGTAGTATTAAAAATTTATCTAGAGATGGGAATATTGTGGTAAATGTTGATTAGTAGTAACTGCACACTTCATTATAATAGGAAACTTGTAACTGTCGAAAGCGGCAATAAAAAGGAAGAATCATATTTGTAAATGAAGTTGCCTGTCTGTCTGTACAAATTACACTTTTATTAAATAGCTTTAATCCCGGAATATATTTTTTTACTACGTATTACATTTATTTCGTTAAAGATAACAAACTTATCTCAACAAATAGTATTCTAATGGTTTCAATATAGTATCCGAACCAATTTATAGAAGCATATAACCCACAACTTTATTATAAAAATATTTCAACCAACTACGTATGACTTAATTGTCAAGTGATTCACTACTTTTGAGGTTACAACTGTTGTGAAATGTCAAAAAACATACGAAACGCCTAAAATCAAAACAATTTGCTTGATTAAACACTGGCGACTTACGTGTCGATAGATGAAATGAATTATAGATAAATTACTGATTAGTTCTTTAATTTTATAAGCAATGCTTAAAGCTGTAATTTTGATTGGAGGCCCACAAAAAGGTAATTTTAATAAATGGTGATTTATTAATTTATATTTTTATTTTGTTTATTTGCAGGTACACGGTTTAGACCGCTTTCCTTAGACATCCCAAAGCCTCTTTTCCCTGTAGCAGGTTTACCACTTATCCAACATCACATTGAAGCATGCTTAGCTATAAAAGGACTGCGAGAAATTCTGATAATTGGATTTTATCCAGTATCTCAAATTCAACCATTTGCATCAGAAATGCAACAGCTGTATAATATTACAGTCAAGTGAGTAATTTAAAAATAATGAAGGGTTAGTTAAATCAGGGTAAAATTTTTGAAATTAAAATTCTAAATATATATCATAAATAAATATTAGAACATATTAGCTCAATTTTGATATCTTTATCAACATATCAAAGACTATCTTAATTTGATTTTGTCAGTTTTTTTGGATATTGTGTTTATTATTCATTTTCATTGTCACTATTCCAGAATCTGATAACAAAAATTATTTACATGAATTCTTATATTATTTACATATATAAATCATGTTATTTGTATTATTTGTAGTAAACATTAAAATATTCCAAAGTGTAATATCAACTTCCAGCACATATCTTCAAACAATCCTCAAAGAATTAGAAGTAAAGGTTTTGTCTTATTCCAATGTTTTTCTTATTTTCTAATTTATTTAAACTGTTTTTCAATGGTAGGATAAATTTATACATACTGACCCGTACTCATTTAATTTATTTAATCACACTAAACAACTAACTTTTATAATGATTAGGATTAGCTCCTCTACAGGGCTAGGGTTGTGGTGGTTGCCTGGGGTTGTGCTTGCCTAACTATTTCTGAAGGGAGATTTTGGCCAGAATAAAACGAAAATGTAAGCAAAAACGGCTCTTCTCGGTTTGAGTTTTTTTATATTTATTTGAGATTTTATTTATTTCTCTTTTTATTTTTGTCGCTGTTCTTTATAGCAGAGCAAGAGAATCAGTTCATTCAGTTCACTGTACTGCTTGCACTGGGTCTAGAGTCAGTTTAGCCAGTGCAGTGCAAGACAGTGCAATAAGTGACGATGGCACTACATCCTCGTCATCAGATGAATGTAAAATATCAAAAAGTAGTAAATCTTTTTCCAGTATTGTTAATATTACAAATCCTTAATCACATCAAATAACCTCAAATACAACAATCAACAAATGCTCCATTGCTCTCTGCACTATATTGTTCTTTTTATCCGATCGAACTAATTCTTTACACTCGTGAACTGGCCTGCATACTAATTTTATTAATAGTTTGAATTGTTTCACTTTTTATTTCACACCTGATACTTAATATGAGGGCTGTTTTTTATCCACCTCTGATAGGCTATAAATTTAAGACATGTTCATAAAAAACAATAATTTTATTACCAAAAGTTTGGTACATTTATGGTTAATTATCGACATAATCAAAGAGATTGACATTTGTCATATTTGTGGACAAGCTTTTCAATACCTTCTTCAAAGAAAGTTGCCGCCAATGTAGCCTAACCGTTCAGTAACAATAGAGTACAAAACAGATCTTGAAACTTCTGGAAGTTCCGTAGACAAAACAGTAATGGTGAATCTGCGGTTTTATTCAACCATTCTGTCAACTCGTTGAACCAGGTCATCTAAAATGAAAAATTTTCGTCCTTGGCCCCCTTAATCATGCTCATCACTATGGCCATCTTTAAACTTTCGACACCCATACACACTACTCATTATCTGATGGATTTCTGCAGCACTATGGTCTTCAGCCTGTAGAAAATGAATCACAATTCACACTTGGCAGGAGCATCAATAATGGCGGACATGTTTACGTGGCTGTAGCACAACGCCGACTGACGCCTGAATGTCAACAATAGTGGAGTGTGTAGAGCGAGAGCTTCGCAGTCGCCTACAGCGTATGCCCGCTTTCTAAATAAAAATAATAAAATTCTATTTTTTACTCATTTAGTAAATACAGATTCTAGAAATGTCTTCATATTGGTCATAATCTATATTCACAAACTATTTGGTTGGTTCTCTTTATTAATTGTTGTAAATTAGTTAAGATGATATTTGTTATAATGAAGGTTTTATATTATGTTACAGATATCTCCAAGAATATGTAGCTTTGGGCACTGCTGGTGGTTTGTACCATTTCCGAGATCAAATTAGGTTTGGAAATCCAGAAGCATTTTTTGTTATGAATGGTGATGTATGCTCTGATTTTCCACTTTTGGAACTTTATCAGTTTCATAAAGCTGCAGTTGAAAAATCTGATAAAACGGCATTGGTTAGTTAAAACATTTTTCTATTTATTTATAACAAGATCTCAATTAGCTATCATTCATTAATCATATAGTTCAAACGTTCGATTTTTTAATCCATTTTTGTAAGCTAAAGTACACTCCACAAAAAGCATATTACTTCAATCTTGATAATTCCAGTTTACATGCTCTTATGAATCTTAACTTAGCTGCACGGTATTCCCTGGTCAGTTGACGAGCAGTATCAACTACTCTAGCTACAAATACAGCATTTCTTAAAATATTTCTCACAGTTTGTGAAGTTATTCCTACATTAGCGCTTCAGTTAACTCTTGTTAAAGATGTCTTGCTTTACATCTCTTCGTAAAGTTTGCAGTCTCAAAAATCTGCAAGCGTAGTTGCCGAAGATCGACCCTAAACCCTTCTATCATATTATCCGGTGTCTCGACACTCGTAACTACATTTGGAGGAGTGTATATTTTATAAAAAATAAAATTTTATCTAATTCCGCTAACAAATGTGACACTTTAAGTCACTCCTTGACATTATGAAACGTTACATTTTCCGTAACCTCCATATATCAGTTAAGAAGAGTAGTTATGTAAGAACTTTATGTAAGTATTTAGGTGTCAAAGAATAATTTATTATTTACTGTAATGACTGACAATTATTTCATTATTTAAACTGACAATTGACTCATTATTTATAAACGTTGAAAACAACATTATTAAAGATAGTTATTTAAAGTAAGTCCATTTTCTGGGTGAATAGTATCTTGAACTTCTAGTCTAATGTTACTTTCATTTGAGGCTGTGATATCTTCTTGTATGCCGAGCTGGTCGAGAATGTTTCCTGAAATTTTTATTTTCCAATGAACTCTTAACATAGCTCTCGGCTACACTATTCGATTTCCATCCTCCAAGTTGCTTTATTTTCAGATTGTCCACTCTTGAGTCTGTCAAGTGAGATGCTGACCAGCGTCCAAAACAGTGGTCGCCAAACAGTCGATCGCGAGCCACTGGTGGCTCGTGGGGTAATTTTGGGTAGCTCGCGGTGACGCTCAGCGGGTTGGCAACACTTGGTGTCTGGGAGTGCCGATTAGTCATTCCCGGAGTTACACGTTTTTGTTTCGCAGACTGTTACTGTCATGCGTGTAGCCAGAGTGAGGTTATGTCTGTGCCGTATGTGTTTAATTCACGTAAACACGTGTAAGCTCTTTCCTTGTTTGTTCTTCCTATGGCTATTTCAAGCAACAAGTCGAAAATCTATCACTATCATGCAGAGTGGGAGACTGATTACTTTTTTACGCAAGTTAAAAATAATCGTGTGTGTTTACTTTGTAATGTGAGCGACTCTGTTGAGAAGTGGAATTGAAAAATATCCGCTGAATTCAGCTCTGAGAAGGTGATGCAGTTAAAATCTCAGCTAAATGCACAATAGTAAACTTTTTTAAAACACTAGACAAGAGCAAGGCAGCTACCGAAGGCGTCATTCCGGACTTCCAAGGTCATCGCTCAAGGAAACCGTTCGAAGATGGTGAGATGATTAAAACTGCAATTTTAGAAGCTGCAGATACATTATTTGATAACTTCAAAAACAAAGCTTAGATCATGTCTGCTTTAAATCCGTTCAGTTTTCTTCTAATACAGTGATGTGAAGACTTGAAGCTATGAGTTGTGATTTAATTTCACCGCTTAAAATTGATTTTGATCATTGTAGTTATTTTTCCTTATAACTTGACGAATTAACAGATATAGTTGATAGAGCTCAGTTGGATATTTTTGTAAGAATGGTATTTGAAGATTTTGAAACAAAAGGAAAACTGGTAAAGGTTGTGACGCTTACTATACTATATATATAGCTCATTGAATCTGAAAACATTCCTGTGAAGAAGTTGGTGGCCCTAGCTACGGATGGAGCTCCTGCAATGTTAGGCGTGGAGAAAGGATTTATTGCTTTGTGTCGTGAAGACAGTCACATACCAAAATTTTTGTCTTACAATTGCATCATGCACCAGCAGTCACTGCGTGGAAAGTTCTTAAGTATGAACAATGTCATGAAAACAGTTGTCAAAATAGTAAATAAAATAAGAGCATATGCACATCAAAGACTTTTGTTCAGAGAACTAATTGAAGAGTTTGAATGCCAGTATGGTGATCTGTTGCTTCGCACAGAAGTTTGTTGGCTTAGTAGAGGCGGAGTTATGCAACGTTTCAAAGAGTTGCTACCTGCACTGGTGAAACTCTTAAAAGATCGGGGTGAGCATCTCACCGAACTGATCTTCCACATAGCTACAAGATTTTTCCTTTCTTACTGATATAACTGAAAAGTTGAATGGCTTAAACTTGCAACTTCAAGGTAGAGATAAGAACATCGGCGGAATGATTTAGATATAACATCATTTTCAAAAAAGCTCAATCTGTGAGAAAAGAATATAACTCAGTTTGAATACAAGCTCTTTCCTAGTCTGAAGCTGATCGTTGACAAATAAAATCCTCCACAACACCCCAGCAATAACCAAGAATAAGTTGAAATTCTTTCAGATTTAAGACAACAATTTGATCAACGATTACAAGATATTAAAAGCATATTGATTGTGGCAGAGTTGTCAACTCTCCCTTTATAGAGATCGATAGAGATTTTACAGCTTATGTTGTAAAACATTTTGGTGGAGATCAGGCTGCCGTTGAAATAGAACTTGTTGATTTTCAGAATGACCTGTATCTAAAATCTTTCTCTTCCACTGAAAATGTCTGGCCTCTAGTTCCCAAAGAAAAGTATCCAATTGTGGTTCAAGTTGCATTGAGATTGAAAGCTATGTTCAGTTCTACATACTTGTGTGAAGCATCTTTTTCCAGTATGAATTTCATAAAAAACATATTTAGAAACAGACTGATTAACTGATTAACATTTGGACAACTGCATCAGAATGGCGGCTACAACATACTCTCCAAACTTCAAGAAAATACTTGATGGCCAAAAAGAGTTCCACTCCTCTCATTGAAATTAACATTTAAACTTTTTTTGTTACACTTTCTATATATTTTGATTAATACTAGAAATAAATGGTCTTTTGTAACTGGTTTAAATTCCATTTTGTGTACTTTCTTTAGCCCAATGGCTTACTAACTCAAAAGTTTGGCGACCACTGATCTAAAACAACGTCCTGTGTATCCTTCAACATAAGGTAGACCCAGGTAATGAGCAATTTTTGCTGATAATTTTTCAATGGTATTTATACCCACGGTTGTATGCCATTATAGTATCGCAGAAAAAATCTGTCGTGCGGCCTAGGGAACAGATTTAATAATAAATTATAAAAATATCATAAATTAAGTCCTACTTTTGCAAATAGAAATATCTAGTGACCTAATCACCCTCAAATAATGGTGCGATTGTAATCTTCTCTGTCTTATCTTCTCTGTATTATATAAAAATGCATTGCAGCCTTTTTTATCAAACAACATCACCATGAATGTCGTTGAATCTGTAAAATTCTTAGGGATTATTATTATATATAAATTCTTCAAATAGGAGCTGCATATTGCCGCATATCTAAAAAATTTCTTCTTTTCTAAAAAGCTCCTCCTGTTTTGCGCTGGGATTATTTTCCAAAGAACTGAACTTATCTACCTCCTTAACAGTTTATTATGCCCTTATTGAGTCGCATCTCCGATATACCCTTCCCCTCTAGGGTACGTATTGTGTGACTCATTTTGTGAGAATCTTGCAAATGAAAACTGCTAGATATTTATTCAGACTAAATAGCAGGGCTTACTGCAGGGGGTTCTTTAGAAGATTAAAAATTCTGACTTGCCAATTGAAATCAAATCGATATCATCTTTTGCTGCATTCGGCAATAATTTGAGGGCATATTTACTAGAAAGTGCCTTCTACTCTGTAATAATAATATTTAATTCCGAGCATGCTGCATACTAGTTTAATTTTGCTATGGACAAGTATACTAATTTTTACTTATTACTATTACTTATAATTTTGTTACTCATTATGATTTTCTTCTATATGTTGAAATTTTATTAGTTATTTTTATGTTTGTTTTTTAGTTAACAAGCTTTTGTTTACAACTGTAACAATTTTTTGACAATAAAGCGTTTCTTTCTCTTTCCCTTTTATTTTGATGACCACGTTTTTAAATGCGTCTCTGTCTCTCTCCCTCACAACTTGAAACAATTCTCCGACGCTGTGATTTGTCCATTCTCTTATGTTATGGAGCCAGGATTTCTTCTTCTTGCCGATGCTTTTTTTTCCTCTACTCAGCATTATGTTCTGTTCGAAGTTAACGTCAAACATAATTTTTCTAATATCAGAACCGGTAAAGACGCCTTCTTTCAATTTAGTTTCTGAAAGGTGTAGAAATTTCTGACAGAGATATGAACAAGGCCCGTCTTTAGGCAAAGCCTGTACAAACTGTTTCAAGAGGCCTAACTTAATATGTAGTGGTAGTGGAAGCACGTTTTTTTGGGTCTACAAGGCTTTTGCGTAGAATGTTCTTTTCGCCAGGCTTTAAAGACTCTCTAGTAGGCCAGTTATTTTTGCACCAATGGTGATTCGTAGCTCTACTGTCCCAATCACACAGAAAACATGGTAACTTGGTAAAACCATCTTGCTGACCAAGGAGCATGCACGTTACTTTTAAATCGCCACAGTAACATCGAACCATATGCAGAATAACCTAATTTATTTAACACTATTTCTAGATTTTCGTAGCTCTCTTTCATAAGTACAGAATGAGCGACAGGTACAGAAGCATACACGTTACCGTTGTGTAGTAAAACAGCCTTCAAACTATTTTTGGATGAATCAATAAACAGCCACCAGTCTTCTTTTTTGTACCCAATTCCAAACTCACTCATTAGACCAGGAATGTCTGAGCAGTACACCAAATCACCCTCTTGTTCAAAATACTTTGCAAATTGCTGAAATTGTTCATCGTATTCGTCTAACTCCGAGTGTACATCAGAAAATTCTTCTGTTACAATAGAATTTAAGTCCTTTGGTGGTTCAGGAACCTGCAAATCTACACCGTGCCCTACTGGTCGGATAGCGGACGGAAGGTTAGGGTAGCTTATTACCTTCTTATTTTTAGAGTTATGACCAGTAATATCAAAACTACAAAAGTAACAGTCATTGGAATGATTTCTTGATTCCCTCCATATCATAGGAACAGCAAATTTGAAGTGTTTTTACTCTTTTTTTAACCATTTTCTAATGTCTTCAACACATACATAACAAATCTTATGCGGCGCCGAAGTTAATCCTGATCTCCAAGTTTAGTTCTAAAGTATGGTAGATAAACCTTTTTTACAAAGTCTGTAATGTTTCTTTGGTGTTTTTTAATAACAAACTCACCACAAATATCACAAAAACTGTCAGCAGAGTTTTTACAACCGCGATTAGGCATTGCACTGAGCACATGTACATACAGGAAACAGAAACGTGAAACTGAGGTTAGGTTGAAACTAAACTAAACATCAAATGTTTAGAATGTATTTCATCAGTACTACCAACATCATCTTCGTTCATACCCCTAGATAGGTATGGGTCGGTCTTGGTTCATTAGACCTATTTTTTCAATTTTATTTTAACTATAAAAAAGCTCTTAAATTCTAAAAATGTTGCTTGATTTCATAAATGTAACTATAAAATGTGAATAAATGGTGTGTGTTACAGCTTTTTCAGCTTCATATTTGCATTCAGCAACCTAAAAAACATAAGAATAAGGTATTTTCAGTAATAAAGTTTTGTCATCGTTGGCCTTATTAAAAAAGCGCGGAATTAGATAAAACGTTGTGCGTAAACACGTTATGAAATGAACGATATTGTTCAACTCGCGTCATTGGCAAAGCAATATCGCTCTTTTCAAAACTAGTTACGTAAATAACTATTTTTGTGTTAGGTAACAATAATGGGGACTGAAGCTACAAGACATCAATCTTTGAACTATGGATGTATTGTAACAAATAGAGAAACCTTTGAGGTAACTCATTATGTCGAGAAACCCAGTTCTTATGTTTCAACATTAATTAATTGTGGAGTATATGTATTCTCCCCAGAAATATTCAATACCATAGGTGCTGTTCATATGAAACAACAGGAACAATATAGGTTTGTTACTGATGTATTACAATAAATTGAATAAATGAGGTGCCTAGAATCAAAAACCGCCAAATGCATATTTTTTCGAAGTAAAGTTTGATATTGTTTCTTATATAATTATACAAAATACACATACAAACATTATTGTTGATGAGAAACTTTATACAGATATTGTGTGATCTAGTAACAATAAAGACTGTGTACTTTTTACAAAATATTAAATTTTGTTTTATGATACTTTGTAAGATTTTTTACCAATGATTTGTTTTACTAAGCCTATAAGTTATTAAAGTGTAAAAAAATTACAATTAGTATAGATTTTATAGCTCAACCTTTTTGCAGTTTAAGCTTATTTCTGTTTTAAATCCCGCCAATCTAAATATCAAAATCCGAATATTGATTTTAAATTTTTCTAAATATTTATGAAACTATTTTGGGGATCTCGATCATACATTGCCTCGGTTATAAAGTAAAAATTATTGATGTTTTGGTGAACAAATTAATAATTTCTTATGATTTTTTTGTTTGCGACATTCTTATGTACTTTCCCGAAAATTTCTTAAGATGGACTTCGCGGATTTAGATTCTAGGCGCCTCAAATTCTCAAAAATTAAGGAAATCATCATGAATTTCTGGTATTGTTAGGGATGTAAAACAATTTACCTACTACCAATATGTAATATCAAACATTAAGATACTAATATGAGTTTCGTAATGAGATACTTTACCGCACTAGTGGAAAGAACTCATGAATAAAAAATTAAACCTCATGTATTATAATAATTAAACACAACACCTGTACAATTAATGATGTTTATTCCAGTTGACGTGGAGGCAATTGAAGAATTGTAGTTTTCAATTTCAAGTGAATTTTTTGTAGAAACAATTTCTCCTCCCATTATTTTAGTAGCTATATTTTTTTTTGTTTTCTAAGGATATTTCTACATATCCTTCAGCGACACTACTGGATTTCTATTCACCATGTCTCTTCAAAATGTGCATATCAACACCAGCATCAGCAAGTAGGGATGCTGATGATCTTCTAAAACAGTGACCTGTATATTGTGATGGATTTAGTAGCTCCAGAAACGTTGCTATTTTTTTTTAAATGCGTCCAAAAGTATTGATACCAATTGGTTGAGAAAAACATTTTCCATTTTTATATAAAATAAAAAACCGATCATGAACTATATTTTGAGGTCGAAGTCGAACATATTTTCGGACGTTATTCAAGCAGTCAAAACCAGCGTTGTTTCCTCTAGTAATAGCAAATTCTCTTTGAATTTTAGTTTTATTTCGTCAACTACATCACCAATTTTTAACTTCATCAATTCTTCTCTTCGGCAGGCGCCAAATACACCCACGATTGAGGAAACTTATAAAATAATATGCTACATGGAAAAGTCACCATATTTATGTATAATCTTACCTTCATCATCAAGAATTGATCATCATTGGCTTCTTTCAAAAATCTGTATATTTTCCTTTGAAAATATACTGGATTTTTTCGGCTTGTAACCTTCACTTTTCCGCTTCAAGAAAGCCAATAGCTGTGAATATTTATTTATGTCCACATTTCTCTTCACAGATATCATTGTTCTCAGCATACCATAATGTGTCCATAATGATGATGCCTTTTCTTTTTCAGCAAAATAAGCTAATAAAATTTTCTCCGGTCTTCTTTTGAACTGCACCAGTCTTCGAATCGCTCATATTCTTTTGAGTATACATTGCGGGATTTAGCGGGTACTAGGGTTTGTATTGCGTTATTTGCAGCAAGTTCTATATCAGAATCCACACTTTCATAGTCGGAACTCATGTCGATACAATTATACCAAACTGAAGTGGACGCGTGAAAATTGACAGTTCGCAGCAAAATAAATTAACAATAAGCGCAACGCTTGCTTGTTACATGATTCTAATATCATTAATTTCAGGAATATTGACAAATTTTGAGTAAATAATTAATATTATTGGTAGTAATAATGTACTATATTCATATCGTAAATTCATATTACTATATTCAATGGGTTATTACAAATTTCCCATCTCATTTCGTAATATGAATCTTTACGACACTTATATCGTAAATATCTATTACGTATATTATTTGAAAATATAATCATATATAAATTGACGATCAAAAAATTATTGGTTTTTGTTTTAATTTGAAAACTTGTGAATTTGGTTACAGCAAAAATTACAACGGTAACGGTTATAGAGATACTGGTTATATCGAATTAGAGCAAGAAATTATAGCACCCCTCGCCGGATCCGGACAGATATATGCATTGCCCGTCACAAACTGGTGGTCACAGTTAAAAACTGCTGGTTCCGCTATTTACGCTAACCGCCATTATCTTCAACTATATAGAACTAAGCATCCGGAAAGATTATGTGCATCTGGGGGTGGTGGAGATACTTGCGTTATTTATCCGGATGTACTAGTAGACAAAACTGCGTCAATTCATCCGACTGCAGTAGTAAGTAGATTTTGTTAATATGTTTCTAGGACTAATTTTATAATGCAGATATAAATAATCTCATGGACAAAATTAACGCACCACACTAAAATATAAAAACACAAAAACAAAACAAAGTTAGGTACATTCAAATAATAATGAACACCTACAAATTAGTCGAATATGACCTTAACTTAACCTTGTTAACCTTTGCTAGAAATGCATAAATAAGTTATCATAATAAATGCACATGGATCAACCCTAATACCGCGAGGCAATTCTCTACTTCTTATCACTACTTTACTCTCTATGAGTTGGTTGTGATTAGAAACTATGACTTCGAATTATCTTTTTGAGATAGTCCCATAGATGTTCTATCGGAATCATCTGCGGACTGTTAGGTGGCCACTCTAATAAAGGGATATTAACATCATGTAGGTAGCCAATAACCTGTTTAGCCACGTTGGGACGTAAGTAAAAAATTAGGCTATCAAACGGAGCAAAAAGCATCACATGTTCGACAATAATGTTGTCTGAATAATATTAGGCTCGTACGTATAGGGGCCAATTCTGTACGTACATCCAAACAAATTCCTTCCCAAAATATTTTGGAGCCATCACCAAAATGCACTTCAGGAGATATATTACAGCTGGCAAACTTTTCTCCTTGCCTTTGCTAGACACGCTCACGTTCATCTGAAGCTTTAAGGCGTTTAAATTTTCATATAGTTTTTTTGAAGCCGACGCTACTGCCACAAAAAGAACAAATCTAGTATGAAAAATAGTCTTACCTCCGAATTATTTTAATGTGAAGCGATTGGCATGAAATTTTACCCTTAACTTCAAAAGTGAAAATGATCTGAACTCCGCCTATTATTTTTAAGGGGTGTAAACAACTCCTTAATGGAAAAATTGACATTGAACCAATTTATCGCTAGATAACGTGTTTAATATTAAGGGGTGCAATTGTAAAGTGATTTCTAACACAATTACCTCATAATAAAATCATTTTCAACCCCTTGAAAACCTTACAACACTTGCAAACTACCCCTAAATTGAAAAAATCACAGAAATTACTTTGGTATGATATAAAAAGATTTAAGTATAGAGTAAATAATATTTTATGTTTTCTATCTTGATTATCCCTTTCGACGCTTTTAAAATATATGTGTCATAATATGTATATATTATATACATAAAACAATAGTTTTGGGTCTCTATTACTGTGTACTTTGACTTTGCTCCACACTCCGAAATTTTAAGTTTACTAAGTAGAAGAAAATACGATTAGTTTTTGGACCATAATTCCTTTAATTTTGATGCAATCACAATTTATAAAAAAACCATTTTAAAGGTAATTAAAAGAGCTACAATTTTTCAGTACAATAAATAGTGAAAAACTTTTTATTTTAAGACGGTGAAGGGTCAAAGGCCTCGAGACAGACTGTGATTGCGCTGCCGCGCGCCCTTTAAGCAATCATATCTCCGTCAATTTTTCTGTGACAAAAAAAATTTTGGTCAGAAAAAGACCAACATTTTTCATCATTATACTTTTATACGTATCTTTCATCATTTTTGAGATATTATGAAAAGAAGGTGATTTTCTGTGTGTCCTAAAGCAGCTAAAGTGCTAGAATCCATCAAACTCTTAAAATTAATTTTAGACGGAATACGATTAATTTTAATTTTGGTGGAAATGACACTTATGAAACCCATTGATTTAAAAGAAAAAACCATTAGATGGTTTTCTTATTTGAATTACAGCTCACTCATTTTATGTGCAAAAGACTTAACAGAGCTCATTTTAAAGCTTATTTCAAGAACTACATCAATGTATCTGCTCGCCGCTAGATGGTGTTGAACACATCGATACAGACAAAATAAAAAACGGCTTTGATCTTTAATATCTCGCTTAATATTGCACATAAAACACTTTATGAAAAACCTTGCTCAGTTTTTTACCTGCTACAATTCTTTCTTCATAAAATTTTCGTTAATATGCATATTTTTGGAGATATTTTCAAAAAACCGATGATAAACGTGAACTTTTTTCTCAAAATTAGGCCTTCTATCGATATCCGAGGTTATTTTGAAAAAAAATTACACCACCGAGAAGGGGTGGTAACCACCCCCAGGGTGGGTGCGGAGTTCAGATCATTCACCTACCAAGTCAGACAGATCTTTGACCTTGTCCAATTTTTGCGTTAAAGTCACCTACGATGTATGTGACTTCATTTTTTTTTACTTTTTTAATTGTGTTCTTTAAATGACTATAGAATGGTTCTATTTCATTGTCATATTTCTTCTCAGCAGTAGCGGCATTTACTTGAATAATATTCATATTAAATGGTTCACTATTTAACTGGAGTAGTGCCATCCTGTCGCTGATGGGATATCGTACAGGCGATGGAAAACGAAGAAACCTACAAATACCTAAGATTTCAACAGGCTAAGCTGCTGGACCACAAGCAGACAAAAGCTAAAATCCAGGATCAATACACCAAAAGAGTGAAGTCACTTATGAAATCCGATTGAAATGCAGGCAACTTAGTCCAGGCAATCTACACCTACGCCACACCTGTTTTAGCGTACTCTTTTGGAATCCTGAAGTGGACGAAAACAGAGCTAGAGGGTATTCAGAGGTTGACACAAACAATGATGACGAAGAATAACAACTACCACCCGAAGTCATCCACTATTAGAACAACATTACCCCGAAAAGAGGGTGGGAGAGGCTTGATCGACCTTCTTAACCTGCACTCTCGGCAGGTAATTAAACTATGTGAATTTTTTCATAGGAAATCAGACACCTCAAACCTACACCGGATAAGGATTACTCAACCTCGCATCGCTAGAATCTGAGTTGAATATAGTATTGGACACCGAGAAGCTGGAACAGTGGTCACGAAAGGCATCACACGGTAAACATCTTCACGACCTCAACCAGCCGCATGTTGACATAGAAGGTTGTAGCTTCATGATGGTTATCCAGAATCAACAAGTTATTAACACGAATAACTACAAGAAAAATGTTATCAAGGATTCGAACACTCAATCTGACAAATGCAGAAAATTCAGCCTTCACAATACTTATATTATCACATAGTATTACAAGTACCAGCCGCCGAAGGTGCTCGAAAATTACAATTAAAGACTCTACTGCGATAGGTGTATTATTACCGATAGATAGGTGACGAATAACAGACCTGACATCGTGGTGGTTGATAGAAGATTCGATTCAGTTCTTCTTGTCGATGTAGCTAGGAGAAACTGATCCTTCGACCCGAATTGATGGGTCATCCGCCGTACAGTCCTTGTTTGGCACCCAATGATTTCTTGTTATTCCCGGAGAACAAGAATAAATTGCGAACCTGACAAAGCGGTTGATGCTTTAAATCACATGTTTGGAGGTACCTCAATCGAAATGGAAAAAATGCTGCGACAATTAGTTCAAACTCATTCAAAAGTGTCAAATATGAAACTGCCATCATAGAGTTTTACATTTTGGTTGAGTCACGAATAAAATCAAATAAGAATGCTTCCAAAATAAAGAATAGTTTTCAAAATTTAATTTTAGTTGATCTGTTTGAGATCGCGCACAATTTATATAATATTCTCGTTTCAGTTAGGGCCAAATGTAAGTATAGGTCCTGGTGTAACGGTAGGATCGGGTGTAAGAATCCGAGAAAGTATAGTTTTAACTGATGCTACCATAGAGGAACACAGTTTAGTTCTTCATAGTATAATCGGACGGGGATCGAGAGTAGGTAGATGGGCAAGAGTTGAAGGAACACCATCAGATCCCGATCCGAATAAACCATTCGCCAAAATGGAAAATCTACCATTGTTCAATAGAGACGGAAAGTTGAATCCATCTATTACTATATTAGGTAAGATCATAATTTTTTGAGTTTTTTCTATTTGAATATGATTTTTAACATTTTAAATTATTTATTGGAAATATAAATATAGTGTGTATACTAAAAAATTTCTATAACTATAAATGATGCTGTACACTACTATCAAGTATTCGACTGGTATTAACAAAACTTACAAAACTTAGAAATTCCAAGATTGGCCTTGGAAAAATCATATTGAATTTTTCACGCAGTATAATATTTTTTTTTAAATGCAATAAGTGATTTTCAAACTACATAAATAACTAATGGAAACGATATATAAAGTTGTCGCATTTTTATTGAATTTTTAGTGAAAGTTCAAATCTTTAGTCCTGTCATCTTAGGCCAAATTAGGTGAATATCTGGAAAATCGACATATTCAGTATATTACCACGTGAAAACTTCTATTTTGGTATACTAATACCAATCTCAAAATTCATGTATAGTTCGATGGTCAGAAAAATAATTTTTCTTTTTTATATATCTGACGCGCGGTCAGAGAATTATCAACTGGTCGTCCCGTTCAAAAATTCGTAATATTGAGGTTATAATTCATTGCTAATATATAATTATCATTTTTTATCACCTCTTATATTAAATTCATTTTTTTTTACTTATCTATTTTTAATTAAGTGTCAATTTATTTAATTACACTTACCTGGCAATGTAATTAAGAAATTGTTGAGGATAATACTTAAATTGTAAATATATTTTTTTTCCATTCTGTACTATAAAGTCAACTTTGCAGTACTAATTTGAGTCTGGAAAATGGTACTTTACGATATCCTTGTACTTTACAGTACTCTTAAATTCTCTCGTTTGAAATAATTAGAAATAAAAAAATCACTTAACATCAATAACTAAACTTTTATTGTAATTTTTGAATGTTAACAGTAAGGGCGTAACTACTGTTACCAGAAACATTTATTGTAAGAATTACTGGATGTACTTCTTTATTTTCAATAATGCTGGAAGATTGTAGTTTTGGTTTAACACTTGTACAAAAGTTTCACCTGCTTGTATCATTCTTTCTATTTTCTTTTTGCTCTCGACGGATTCAGCCATCGATGAACTCTTCCATCCACCATGCCGGTTTAAAACATTGATATAAGCCTCAGCGTTGGCCAACAGCGTTGACGAAGTCCTTCTGAAGCATTGTTCGGTGTATTTTTCTGGATGTTCAAAATTGAAGAATTCAGCAACTTTTTTAGATGTCCCACCAACAGTGTGTATTCCAGCACGCATTTTCCTTGTCTGTAGCCTACCAAAAGTGCTTTTAGTGAAAGGTGTTTTCGCAAATTTTTATATTTTCTGAAAACATTCAAATATTGCACCACATTGCTGTTTATCACAGTAAAAACTCGTCGAACATGTGTTTTTGTGTGATTAATGCGAACCACTAACTAAGACCAGTATCCTTTACATCGTCTACTTCTAAATTATAAATGTCTTCCGTTCTAAAATCTCTGGCAATGCCAATTAATGCGATAACTTTCACCAGTATATAGTCTATGTCTGGTACATCTCTCATAAATGTTTCAATTTCTTCCTTTTTTAGCACCTTCCGACTGGTTTGGATAGTAGTCTACACTTTATTTTTTTAAAGCTATAAACTTAGAATAACGGGAAATGTTGGCATTCTCATTAACCATAATCATTGAATTGACCATCGAGTATTTAGACCATAATGGAGAGCTATTTGATGTTTTTGATGCTTCTTAAAAACAACTATTCTTACCACATCAAAAAAATAATCCAACATCACATTTTCATCAGCACTTTTTACCTCTTATTTCTTACGCCAATTGCAAAATTCGCATATTTTTTTGCGTACTTTTTCGAAGACTGTTCTCAGCAATTTTATTTGAATTATCAGCCATTCTTTCGAAAAATATTTTTTGTTTTTTCAAAAATTCAATATGTCTGCCTTTGTTTACAATGTTACCTTAGTGACTTCTGTTAACTTTTATTTTTTTAAATAATAAGAGAATATTCAAAAGAGCTATTTTTCAGTTAAATTATCAAATATGACATTTTTTATACAATTTTTGATTCTTATTTAAAACCGAAAATAGTATGAAAAAAAAACATATTACGATATACGGTTCCTTCATCGTCTCGTCTAGAAAAATCTATCTCTTACCATACTTAAATCACTTCCCGGACATATAACGTAAATAACTATTTATTCATTGTTTCTATTAAGCATGTTATGATATATTATTGTCTCAATACTTTCGAACCATTTTTGTTGTATATTCGAATTTCTTGGCATCATAAAAAAACTTTATTTTAACTTACTGGCAAAAAACACGATTTATATACCATTTCTCAGATCAATCAAAATTTAATAATAACGCTCATCATCATCATAACTATCGTATTTACTTTATATCATTTGTTCAGTGTCTATTTTATACTTATGACGTCGCGCGTTACTGAAATGTTTAAACTACTTACAAAATTTTTGAATTTACAAACAATTTTTCTCTATAAATATCGATCAAAGAATAAAAAAAATGTAATAAAAGTTTTATATAAACTATCCAAAATTATTTTTTTCTCAAACCATGCAAGTATCCTAAGGGCGTGACGTCGGATTACTAAGTGTGTCGGACTAACAAGTTTTAGGATTATCGAGTGTCAACTGTAGTTTGAAAATCACTTATTGCATTTAAACAAAGATCATATAGGGTGCAGTATTCAATTAGAATCCCAAAATTATTTCTTCCAAAGCCAATCCTTGAATTTCTAACTTTAAAAAATAAAATGAGCTGTTAACTCTATGGCCAATTAAAATTAAAATATTTTATATTTTCATTTGTCAATATTCCAGACACAAATTCATTTTTATGTTATATGTATGTTTATATATATATATATATATATATATATATATATATATATATATATATATAAATTTATATTTTTATCCTGAGCTTTACTTTGAATTTAGTTATCTTTCCATATGAAATCAGTTGAAAATAATAGGTGTTATTATTTTTAATATTTTATATGAAAAGAGACCTAAAATCAAAATAAATTATTAATAAAAACATAAGAAGATCTGAGAAGTGGATAGTTAAAAAAATTGTATTTATATTGTGTTCTCATGTCATAAATCGAAATTAGTACTCATCTTTCATTTATTCTTTATTAACTCATTTCATTCCGCTGCAGTTGTAACCATTATATTTACTTGTGAATAAAGTAGTATTATTATTATTGAAGTACTTTTAAGTTCAAGCCAAGCTGAAGCAAAAAATGAAACTCCTTTTTCAGGTTGCTCGGTGAGTGTGCCATCAGAGACGATTCTCCTGAATTCTATTGTACTTCCTAATAAAGAGTTAGCGAGAAGTATTAAAAATGAAATAATATTATAATCATGGAAAGTCTGAAATATTTGCACAAATGAAACGTTTGTAATGAATTTTACTTTGGAATAAAAATAATTTCTAAAATATCAATTTTTTTCTATTTATTAAAATAACCGAGAAATATTGGGATTGAGTTTTGGTTTACCCTGAGTACAAATGAAATTTATCAAATAAGTGATTAGTTGCATCAAAACTAGACTAATTGGTCACATTCAGCGGAGGTAACTGTTGTACAACACTAGCGAATTCGTTCAGTGACACATACGCTACAAACTCAACACATTCTGGAGCGTACGCCATATTTCGGAGCGCTATTAATATGTACTAGGTAGCGACACAGAACATACCCTAGGATGGGTGTCTTCTGTGGGTAGCAGTAGAGGAAGTGAAATTTGTTTCTGTGCTCTGTGATCAAACGTCAAGTTGTACTTACTATGTCTATGGTTGTAACCTTTCATAGAAGATAAGGTTTATTGGCGTAATGAATTGTAACTGCATGGATCACTGTCCATAGTTTCGTTTTAAATTATAACGACAATTTTTATATCAAATCACTAAATTAAATTGACAGCCATTTGATTACTTTGAAAGATACTTTAACAATACAGGTCTAATTGTCGCTATATGTACAACATAGCCTACTAATTTCAAAACTCAAATTTTCTGACTCGAATGCTGTAATAATTAAATTTTGCAATATTAAATCATCATTTTTCCCGCTTCAGAAAAAAAATTTGTTTTATACACGGAAAAAATACTAGATTTTAGCTTTCGACTTTTTGTCTTCCTCAGGTGCACGTCGGGACACCATACAACCTCAAGCTAAAATCTATACTTTTTTCCCTTGTAAAATTAATAACTATCAAATCAGTTATTGTAAAAAAGGTGTTTACAACAACTTTTTATCGACCTGTATCATTATTTGAATATTTGATTCGATCTACCACGCAAAGAAATATCGGTTTCTATTATAGCTCAATTTAAACTAAATTTGCTAGAGATCAAATACTTTTATGAATATCAAGTAAGCAATTTTCCGTTTGTCGATGATATCTAGCTTCATATTTGGCACTTAATTTAAATTAATTATTAATAAAACTTCGATATGTTCAAGATTTCATTCTATTTCCACTGTATTATTCATTAATTTCCTCTTTATAAAAGAAATATTGTAGAAACGACCACGTTTGTTCGAAAACATGAAAGATCCATACGCTCACGACTTTTTCGTCGCCAATCGGTGGTTACTTAAAATTGCTGGTTTATGGAAACCAGAAAATGAAAACAATATGATACAATTTTTGTATACAGTATACGTTACTATCATTTTTCTATATGTGAATATGTATTTTATGCTTACAGAGTTTGTAAGTATATTCTATGTCTATGGTAACCAGTTCGATTTAATTAAAAATATTAGTTGTGCTTTAACACATTTCATGGGAACAGTAAAGGTGAGTATGGGAAAGAGATGCTTTACATAGAAAGCGATTTGCAGATTAAACTAGTTTAAAAAATTGTTGACTCTTATTATAATCGTTCATTAAATACATTATATGTTCAAAAGTTTGATTTCAACAAGTTTTTGATTTTTGAAAATAAGAATTTTTCGTATAAATAACATTTTTATGACTGTTGAGAGCATTAAAAGACAGAGTTTACAAAGTAACATGTTCATAGTATATTATTTTTTTTTTTTTGAGAGGCGTGGAAATACTTTTCACGTATAATGTGTGGAACTCGTGCCTTGCTCCGGGGGACGCTCACTCACTAAAACCTCATCTCCTTCTGCTTCCACCTTTCAAAACCTTTGGGACCGCGTAAGCATTACTTTAAAAGTTGTCTAATATATTATTTTAGTATATTACTATAAAGTTCTAAGTTCTCTTTATCCCAAGAATATCTTTCTACGACTACAACGCAAAGCTGATGTACGAGGCATATTTTTTAAGTAAGTACCGTTTTGGAATTAAAAAAAGAAGTGTGAAAATATCGCAATAATTCTATTTTTACATGAAAGCCTGTACCTTAATGTACTTTTCTACACAATTTCCGTGAATATTGAGGCACTTGTCATATCGTGGCACCAGTTTTTGAATACACTCCTCATAAAATTCTGCGGCCTGACTTGTTAACCACTGTATCACTACTGTTGACTTCGTTATCGTCTTGAAGACGCCGACCGCCCAGGTGTTTTTTCAAGTGCAGGAACAAATAGCAGTCCCTGAGCGCCACATCAGGGCTGTAGGGAGGATGATCTAGAGTTTCCAATTGAAAAGATTTGATGAGATCTTTGGTCCGATTAGCCACATATGGACGGGCATTGTCATGCAGCAAAACGATACCCTTACTGAACTTGCCACGTCTTTTATTCTTGTTTGCACGACGCAGATTGTTCAATGTCTCACAATAAGACGCTGCATTGATTGTCTCCACTAGCAATACTCCTTTTCTGTCCCAAAAAACTGTGCACATGATTTTCCGGGCAGAAATTGTTTGCTCAAACTTCACTTTTTTGGGTGATGATGAATGTCGCCATTCCATGGATTGTTGTTTCACCTTCATTGGTCAAGGAAAGTCAATGCACTGCCTAAACGTTGGGTTTTGTGCAAATCCGTCAACACTTTTGGACCCCAACATGAACACAATTTCCGGTATTTCAAGTTCTCGGTCACAATGCGATACAAAACACTACGAGAATATTGGGAAAGTAGTCGCACATTGATGAAATTGTAAAGCGTCTGTATTCTCTCACCTTTTCGTCCACTTTCTGCACGAAATCTGTACCAGCGCGCATCTGCGACCTTGGGGTTGCGGTGGCAGAATCGCAAAATGATACTTAAAAAATATGCCTCGTATCTCAACTGTTCTTGATAGATCAATGATGTACTTTGTATTTCTTCAATTTCATTCCCTTGCCTGATCCAATGATGTCTTGATTGCATTACAATTGTAATTATTATTACACAAAACTCAGGTCTCCTATGGAATGTCAAATTTCTTGCAATGACGTCTCTATTTACTATTACATTACATTTCATCACAATGTATCCGTCAATATTGTGAATAATTAAATATTTGCTTCAAACCTTCCAAAAATAATGAAAAGACTGTTTCTCTGCTATTCAACCTATCACATCTATTGAAGCTAATATCTGTTGAAGTCGTAGAAAAAGTATAGTGTATAACTCGCATGGAATGCTAAATTCCCACTCGTATGATTAGCAGCAAGGGGAATGACAGTATAGACATATTGGATTGTCAATGATGTGGAAACGATACAGAACATACATGTCCAGAGAGTGTCTCTATGATATAAAAATTAATTAATCTCGTCCAGTTGTTTGTATTTCCCATCCCTGTTGCCTTTAAATCATGAGGGTATTTCGAGCCGTAGTTTTGTTGGTTCCTTTCATGTCGTTCTGAGGCTAGCGGATCTACAAGGGGGCAGCTGGCGAGTACTCCTACTCCCTCAATGGAGATAGTCCGGTATGCAA
Source organism: Diorhabda sublineata (assembly GCF_026230105.1). NCBI lineage: Eukaryota > Metazoa > Arthropoda > Insecta > Coleoptera > Chrysomelidae > Diorhabda > Diorhabda sublineata. Next base: position 15,183,893 of record NC_079476.1, read on the forward strand.
TGCAGACTCGGTACAGTTTTTAATCACAAACGATGGGATGAATTTATACACACGGGTGTATTTTACTGACGCGATTTAATTATACATTAACTATTCACTAACACTTACACGTTAAACTAAACACTAATATTTATGAACACATTTAAAATATAATTTATTCGAATACACCTTTAATTTCATTTGTCACCGTCTCGATGTATTAACTACGACATCAAATTGTTGACTTGTGATGGTTGATAAACGAGAAGGTTGACAGTAAGGTTAATTGTAGACCACAATATATCAATAAACGTGCATTTAGACTTATCCAAAACACACGTACCATTAGAATATGACAACATAATAATATAATCCTTGTTTTTATATAACGATCACATTATAAGTAATAACATTGATCTTTGTAAAAATATATATAAGCAGAAATTGCGGTATTAATAATTAGAATCAGGTTAACAGGCAAGGCCAGAGGATTTAGAAACCCAGATAACACAAGTCTGAGATAAGAGGAGGTAATCCTAGTCTAAACTGAGTACGTTAAAATGGTAAGGATGTAACATGTTATACAACTGATGTGGAGAAGTTGGCAGAGAGTCTACAGGCAACATACGTATCAGAATGAATGCCGGCAAACTTATCAGAAAAATATACGACAGGGGCGACAGCTATAAAGCAGAGATAATGAGCGCTACAGCAGATTCTTCTAAAACAATTATACAAGTAGCTGGAAACTTTGCAGAAAGTACTATCAAAATTGGTGTCAGCTAGAGTCATAGTAGAAGAACCACAGATACTACAGTTCAAAGACAATCACAAGTTCTTTAGAAAACCAGGATATAATGACAGAAGTAATCAAAGAAGAAGCAATAATGGCATGTCTTACAACAGTAAAGATACGAGATACAGATACAATTACAACCGTAGAAATGGATACATCAAATATGAAGGCAGCTATATTATACAGAGTGAGTTTTATGTGTGGAACGCCTCAATTATCTTGGAAACGGCTTGTGCGCAAGAGTCTTGTGATACGGCCGGTATTATGGTGGTATCTATATTGTTGGCAGATCTTTTCTTTTTCCGGAAAAATAATAATCTTTGTTATTTCAAACAGATCACCCTGTATATTTTGTGTTTTTAGAAATGCTCAAAAAATGCTGATTATTTTTCATGTGATATCCTAATCGGACGATTTTAGTGAAGATATATGGAAAGAATTGTATACAAAACCAGATAATTTAAATAGACGAATCGCCCTTGCGATTACAGCAGTCACGTCTGAGATATTGAGTAGTTAACGTTGGACATCTCCCACATTTACATTCATGTTTTTTTACTTTGGTTGGTATTGGCCACTGTTACATTACACATACTAAGTTTTTCTGAATAAAATGCGCATTAAAAAATACAAATATACATCTTCAAGAGTTTTTCTCTAATTTTTTTATTAACGAATTTATTTGGTTGTGCTACACCGTATTATGACAAGTTAGTTCAAGCACAGGATGTATAAACGCCGCCAAGCAGTCTCGTGCAGAAAAATCTAGTTTTTGATTTTATTTTCGGTTATATATTAAATATATTATATATTAAACAAACTTCCTTGGTCCTTTTTCTAATAACTTGGAAACATTAATATAAAACAATAATATTGAAAGACTTCATTTTTTACTATTTATTGTACATAAGTATATATTATTTCCAATATCTGTAGGTATCTACACGGCAACTAATAGGTTAAACAAAATGGAACCTTCAGTGAAAGAAAGGATTGTTATAAGAATGTTGTTCTATCTTAATCGAGTTATAGAATTGTTCTTTGGCGTAGTATCGTCTCAATTCCAAGCCATCAATATGTTCTAATTGTTTTTCTAGATTTTCTAAGATATCATTAAGAATTAAAATACTTCCCACAATGCATGCAGTGACTAGCATACTTTTATAGGCAGTTGATTCCATGTTGTATACATTACTTGTGATGCTCCTCGATATGTATACTGCCCTAAAAATTGTTTATTATTGAGTTTTCAATATTTGTAGAGAGGAAGAAACTTCTAAAAATTTATTTTGTAAATATATCAGATTTGACATTGACAGCTGCTAGGAAAAGGATAATTTTGTTATTATACTCAAATTGATTATTAAAGGTTACGTTACTTATGGCAGGCGCGATTTGGTTCATTTTCATATAGAAACGTGTAGTTATGTGTGCAATTGTGAAGACTTTTGTTTTAATCACGGTTTGTTTTGATGCTTCTCGTTATTTATATGGAAGGATATCACTGGTTCTATTAAAAAACGACATAAATTGGAAAACAAATAAATAATATAAACCAGTTATGGGCAAAGTACGGCCCGCGGGCCAAATGGTTCTTTGGGTCAGTTTAATCGGGCCCGCGACAGGTTCCGAATAATAAACACCACAAAAATCTATAAAAACGTGCAGTTTTGTGTGCTATTGTAAAGTTTTTTGCTTTAATCGCGGTTTGTCTTATTGCTTCTTGTTATTTATATTGAAATATATCACTGGTTCTAGTGAAAAATGACATAAATTGAAAACGGTAAATTTCAGAAGACTGCTACAATAAAATAATCCTAACCAGTTCTGGGCAAAGTACGGCCTGTGGGCCAAATGGGCCTTCGGGTCAGTTTAATCGGGCACACGACAAGGTTCCGAATAATCCCTACAAAAAAAACGTATATGTTTCTGTGCTATTGAAAAGTTTTTTGCTTTTATCAATGTTTGTTTCAATCCTTTTCGTTATTTATATGGAAAGATGTCACTGGCTCTGGTGAAAAACAATAATCCCTACAAAAATCCCATAAACGAGTTTGTCGACCAGAAATAGATAGAGGGAACACATAGACATTGACTCCATCTAGGGTGAGCATCTGGCATTAATTGATATGCATTTTGCAGCAACAGCCTCGCGTCTAGGCAGATTGTTCTCAAGGTCAGTGTAGTTAAGACAGTCAACGATCTCGAACAGCTGGACGGCCTGAGTTTCATTTCATATGTTCTTAATGTCAGTCATGTAATTAGTACATATCAAATGCCCACTGTGGCTGTGTTGGGCTTTGGTTTCTGTAGTGCTGATTTTGATCATTAAAATGACCAACACAAGGATTAGACATTTTTCAAGAATGTCAAGAAACTATTACGTCTTTGAAGGTTTCTGTGACTAAAATTTGCAACATTTTTACTGATGGAGCACCGAATATAACGGGGACGAGATCTGGTGTTGACAGCAAAGTTAACAAATCATTTCCTGGAAACGAAGTTGTGTTTCTTCATTGTATCATATATTAAGAAGCTCTGTGTTAATCTGCTCTAGACATGAAGCATGTGCTCAATATTGTTATTAAGCTCGTTAATATCATTCGATCATGAGCACTCAATCATAGACAACTTTAAGAGTTTCTTGAGTCATTGCAGTCTGAATATTCTAATGTACTTTACAACATTAAAGTAAGGTGGTTCAGTGCAAGTTTGGGTTCTGAAAGACGAAATAATCTCTGTCATGAAAGAAAAAGGACTGGATCCTAGTAAACATTTGAAAGGTATTGTCTGGCTTTAGGCCAAATCTTCTCGTCACATCAATAGATTAATCTTAAAATTTTGTCACGCTACTTTGGCTACTAATACAAATTCCAGTGGAGTCAAAGAAAACTCGGAATCAGATATTTCTTACTTTATAGTAATGATAATAACTTTTCAATAACCACAAGTTCACAATTTTACAATTTTTAAATCAAATCACTAAATTTAATTGACAGCCATTTGATTACTTTGAATGTTACTTTAGCAACGCAGGTCTAATTGTCGCTATATGTACAACATAGCCTACTAATTTCAAAATTCAAATTTTCTGATTCGAATGCTGCAATAATAAAATTTTCAATATTAAATCATCGTTTTTCCCGCCACAGAAAAAATTGCGTTTTATACACGGGAAAAGAACTAGATTTTAATAACTATCAAATCAGTTATTGAAAAATAGGTGTTTACAACAACTTTTTATCAATCTGGATTATTATTTAAATATTGGAATCGATCTACCATGCAAAGAAATATCGGTTTCTATAATAGCTCAATTTAAATTGAATTTGCTAGAGATCAAATACTTTTATGAATATCAAGTAAGCAATTTTCCGTTTGTCGATTATATCTAGCTTCAAATTTGGCACTTAATTTAAATTAATTATTAATAAACCTTCGATATGTTCAAGATTTCATTCTATTTTCACATAATTTTCTCTTTATAAAAGGAATATTGTAGAAACGACCACGTTTGTTCGAAAACATGAAAGATCCATACGCTCACGACTTTTTCGTCGCCAATCGGTGGTTACTTAAAATTGCTGGTTTATGGAGACCAGAAAATGAAAACAATATGATTCAATTTTTGTATACGGTATACGTTACTATCATTTTTCTATATGTGAATATGTTTTTTATGCTTATAGAATTTGTAAGTATATTCTATGTCTATGGGAACCAGTTTGATCTAATCAAAAATATTAGTTGGGCTTTAACACATTTCATGGGAACAGTAAAGGTGAGTATAGGAAAGAGATGAAAAGCGATTTGCAGATTAAACTAGTTTAAAAAATTTTAGCCTCATGTTATAATTGTTCATTATATACATTGTATTTTCATAAGTTTGAATTCAACGTCTTTTTGACTTTGAAAATAATAATTTTTTATATAAATCCCATAAAAGTGATATTTTCATGTCTGTTGAGAGCATTAAAAGATGGTGTTTACAAAGTAACATGTTAATAGAATAATATTTATTTATTTTTTTGAAACGGGTAGAAATACTTCTTACGTACAACGTGTGTGACACTCGCTCTGCTTCGGGGTACGCCCTACCCACTAAAACCTCACCTGTTTTTGCTTCCACCTTTCTAATTATTTGGGACCGCGTAAGCATTACTTCAAAAGTTCAGGTTTTCTAATACATTATTTTAGTATATTACTGTAAAGTTCTCAGTTCTGTTTATCTTTTTTTCTACGGGTATAACGGCTATAAAAAATATCTAATCCTAATCCCTCCCATGACCGATTCGGTAACTCATTTGGTAATAACGACCCTTTTGGATGTTCCGTAGCAGAAGCTTCGCAAATATGGCACTTTTTAATGTAGGCTTCAATATAAACAGATTGTCCTGGCCAATAAAATATACGTCTTGCACGATTCATGCATTTTTCAATCCCAACGTGACCCTTGTGCAATAATTTGATCGTGTCACTCTTTACGGCAGATAGGTCAACAATTTTCACACCAAAAAATGGCAATTTATCATCATAGCTGAGGTTGTCTTTGATTTTATAGTAATGCCTCAGAGAAGCAAGCACTTTATGCTTATTATTGGGCCAACCTTTTCTATGGAAGTTGATAACTTGTTTCAGAACCTCATATTTCACGATTTTCTGCCTGAATTGTTCCTTCCACTCTTAAATGCTTGATCAGTTTTAGTTTACCCTAGTTTCTGGTAAAAACGCTCTTGAAAGCATGTCTGCTACACACAGAAATTTTCCAGGTTTGTAATTCACATTTATTTTATAGCTTAGTAAGCGAAATCTCAACCGTTGTAAGCGGGGAGAAATATATACTAGATCTTTTTACATGGTTGCTTCAACATGCTTGGTTTGTGATCAGAGTTGATTTTCACATCAAAACCATAAATAAAATAATGAAACTTTTGAGTGGTAAAAACAATCGCCAGCATCTCTTTCTCTATTTATGCATACTTTTGCTCACAGGGAGTTAATCTTCTTGAGATAGACAAGCACCTAGACCATCCTTAGATACG